>NC_142402.1:17523323-17677168 GCF_059441095.1 Idiotropiscis lumnitzeri
TCCATCTCAGTTGTCTCAAGCAGGTATAAAAACAACATCTACATTTTAACCGAGCTTAAAATATTTACCGTGGCCGACGCTAATCGTTCCCTGCTTCCGATTCAAGACAACAGAATAACCAGTTAGCGCTAATTCCCGCTAGCCTGTCTATAGAGTTATGCATTATATCTTAGCATTAAGCTAGCATATTTTTGTTGGATGGTTCTGTTGAACATTTTTGGTGCTTACATAGCCAATGTTTAACTCTCCATTTTATAAGCCAGATGCTGATAAAGGTCTTTTTTTTTTTTTTTTTTAAGAATCTATCCTGCTTTTATTTCGTGCGGTGCGTTTGACATTTCAGCATCAGCATCTGCAATATTTTTACCGAATGACAAATCATTACCTCACACGACTCAGTTTTACACTTAACGTCGGATGGGAGTGACAAATAGACAGCTTGCAGCAAGCACACTGTGCTTCTTTTTTAGAGAAAAATATCAAAA
Organism: Idiotropiscis lumnitzeri; assembly: GCF_059441095.1. Classification (NCBI taxonomy): domain Eukaryota; kingdom Metazoa; phylum Chordata; class Actinopteri; order Syngnathiformes; family Syngnathidae; genus Idiotropiscis; species Idiotropiscis lumnitzeri. The sequence goes on from NC_142402.1 coordinate 17,523,809, forward strand.
AATGTTTTAATAAGTTGAAATGTCTTTGAAATGCGTAATGTTTTTTTTTTTTTTCCATTTTCCTATTGCGAGTGTGTCGAGATATCCTCCCTCGCGATTAACAAGAGTTGAGAGTAGGTAAGTCATGAATAGCGAGCGGCGATTGGCGAGGGTTTGACAATACGGATGTTGAAACGGGCTCGGCATACATTCGTTCTTCAACGCGGCGTTTGTCCGACAATTACTCTGACAGCCGTCTCATCACGGCACATCAGACGTAAACGCTTGTGATGTTCTACTTCTTAAATCCGAGTCGGCCCTAACGAGCGGCTAATGCATCTATATTACCAGCGCGGCACGTTTCACTCATTGAAATGCAAAGCGCCGTCTCCTCGGAAGCGGACTCACTCCCGACTTTCATTGCGCGGCCGCGTCGCCGTGACAACCCCCATGGTAATTCCGAGGTGTTTTCTCCTTGATGGACTGACTGTCCATTACCTAACATCCAAGAATAACGCACCCCCGCTAACAGCGAGGGACAAAAACAGCCAATCACTCGCAAAGCATTCAACAGCGTCGGAGTTAAGTGAAGGGTCACCACACTGAGAGGAGGTGCGTCGACAAAAAAAAAAAAAACTGCGGGAAGGACGAGAAAAGAAAGCCAAACATCCGGCGGTGAACGAGTCGGGGGGGGTGCCGAGAGAGAGAAAAAGAAGAAGCTGCGTGAAAGTGATAAAGAGACGCCGACAGCCCAGAAACACAAAAAAGTGAGAAGACAGTCAAAAAAAAAAGGGAATTGAAGGAATGTGTGAGAGTGACAGTACCAGAGGCAAGAAGGCAAAAATGGGAAAAAAAATAAAATAATAGGTGACATGAACGTATCAAAGCTCCCCCCCGCCTCCCCCCCACACACACGACGGATGAGAGGCACGACATGGGTGAGAGGAAGAGGTTTCATTAAAAAGTCACAAAGAGACGAGATACTGGAGGAGGTTTAGAGGATGAAAGAAAGCGATACAAGGGAGTGAGACCATGCCAATATGTACTTTGTCCAGTAGGGCTAAGAGAGCGAGAGCGGGGGAGAGAGAGAGAGAGAGAGAAGGAGAGAGAGAGAGACAGAGAGAGACAGAGACAGAAAGAAAGAGAGAGAGAGACAGAAAGAGAGAGAGAGAGACATAAAGAAAGAGAGTGAGAGAGAGAGAGAGACATAAAGAAAGAGAGAGAGAGTGCGAGAGAGAAAGACAAAGAGAGAGAGAGAGAGACATAATTTTAATCGAGTTTCCTTTCATATCCCATATAGCAGTGAATCGAATGGGGACTTGTGCCTCGAATCGAATCAATTTTGTAAATTTGAAACAATACCTAGCCCCACTCCCCACTCTCCTTCCCTCGCTGTACAAGCCATCAAAAACCTTCAATCAATTCACTTGGATTCCGCACATCTCAGTCCTAATCAGACTTTCTGACCAAGAATCCAAAGCAGACAAGAAAACTTGGTTGTGACGAGGCACACAACTGAAGGAATTGCTGGCATGTGCCAACAATCTCCCATTGCCGCCCCAAACCGCCAATGTGAACACAAACGTCACTTGGTGTCGCAGAGCCGCGCTGCGAATGAGGGGAAACTGCACGACACAACAAGCAAACAACCTAAGCTTGGCGACGCAATCGTGCGAGTAACTCAATTAAATATTCTAATGCAATTAAAGCACCGACCCGCAGATATACGAGTGACATTTCAATAACAGCCACGCGCCAACGAGTGGGAATGAGAACGGCTCTAATAAACCCATGTAGCCTCATTTGCTATTTAATTGCAGCTCCCGACAAGACGCGGGAGGTGAGGGGGTGAGGGGGGGGGACTAACTCATAAGAAGCGAGCGCTCACTCTCGGGCCGACTCGCCGAGCTGATCGTCGTGCAATCATCTTAAATGACTCCCAATGTCCAAGCGACAAGGAAGGGCTTTAGGTGGAGGTTGAGTTCTTTTTTTATTTATCAGCTTAATTCAAAATTCAACATATTAATGAGACGACCATGTTTCAGCTGTGTGAATATATTATGGCCGAGAAAACGGACTTGAGTTCCCTTTTCAGGCAATTCTAAAACAATTTAAATCTCTGCGTGAAACTTTGTATGCTTCTCGACGCAACGGCGGCATCAAGAAGTTCCATCACGTCCGACAAACTGTGATCAATTTTGAGAAGTGATCATTTTAAACTAAAAAGTCTAAACACGGGCTTGAAAAGTTATTTGGCGGGCAAATTGATTTTTCAACCGACAGGTCGATGAATCAATTTTGTTCTGCCGAATATTTAAAATCTGTATCAGCCTAAAAAAAAAAAAGAAGAAAAAGACACGAGTCTAAAAAAAATCCCAACACGGTGAACGGGTGTAACGTGAAAGCATTGATTCCGTTTTGCTCGCTCGCGTTTTACCTTGGGGATACGAGAGATGATGTCGGGATACTTGCTGGTGTTGTCCTCCTGGTTGCGGCTGAATATGCGAACCTCGCCGCTTTCCAGGATGTGAATCTGTCGGCAGTCAAAACAAAACAACAACGACTTCAGAAAATGGTTTAAAAGGAACATTTTGCTGGCTACGACACTAAAATTGACATTTCAAAGACGGCAGGCGGCATCAAAACGGGGATGAAGATCAACGTGAATCGATAAAGTGGTTCAAAGTTTGCATTTTCCATGACCCAAATCAGGAAAATGACGGGCTGGTTATTACAATGATATAACAAGCATCTTCAAAAAAGTGAAGACTTAAAAACTTCCCCGGTCGGCACAGGTTAATATGTCAGCAAACATTTGCTTGTGATGCGCTAGACAATTAAATCAGATCTCCCCTAAATTTGCAGCCACATGTTTCATTTAGAGACGAGTTTACTTGTTGCTCCGTCAAACGGCCGCTTAGCTCTGGAACAAAACGACAACGGCAGGCAAAGCGGCCGATGTAACAGATGCGGCCGGCGATGGAAAAGCGCCTCAAACATTGCAGACATTTAAAGTCGCCTCAGCTCATTTGCCGGCTTTGGGCCGTCTGTTTCTTCTCGCTCTCCCGCGCCGAGAGTGGAGCCTAATTGCTGCAAGATTTGACGCTTTTTTTTTTTTTTGTTTGTTTGTTTGGCCACATGCTGGCATCCGTAGCGGCGGCTGATCTGCTCAAGAGGCGTAAGTATAAACAATTTGGAGCGGGTGTGCGCGCTACATAAAAAGACAACACAAAAAGACACGGCTACTGCGCTGCCATTGTTGCGAGCGGCGGTCGCGCCGATGAATGCAAACAGAGGAGACTGAGCCGAGAGAGAGATAACAATTCGTCTGGGAGGCGACATTTTGGGGAAATCCACCCATTCTGTGATCATTAGCAAAATCTCTCTCTCTCTCTCGCTCTCTCTCTCTCTCGCTCTCTCTCTCTCTCTCTCTCTCACTCTCTCTCTCTCTCTCTCTACAAATAAGTAAAACGTAAAACTTTTGTCAAATAAAAAATGAGGTCATTTGCAAAAATACAATGCTAAACTCCCCCAAGTCGACTCAAAATATATCTTTGCGTAAGCCGAAAAGTGCGATCGGAAAATTGATGTTATTGGCATCACAGGACTGGCAAAAACTATAAACGATCATCTGTGCGAGCTAAAACACATCATCGGTGGATAGCGCGCACATCAATCCTCCAGACAGCCGCGTCAACACTGACCGAGGCTACAGATGTCGACTCGGCGTCTCAATTACTGCCCCTTTTCTCCTTGCGCGCTGATCAATGAGCGTCGACGATGACAAATGAAGCCACCAAATATGCAGACGATCGCTCACTTGACTGATTTGATGGGTGGCTACTGTTGTTGTTATTCACAACACACGCACACGCAAAGTGAGTGAGTACGAGTGAGACGACATGCGGCGTATCATGACTCCCCCTGCTGGCCATAGCGTGAAACAACAACTGCGGAACGTCTTATTTGGATGGAGCCCAGTTCAAAGGCTCTTGATAGGCATGACTGTCCGGAATTAACGCCGCAAGCTGGATGGGTTTGCATTACAATCTGCGTCTTTTTATGCGGACGCCTCCTGCTGTGTCTTACATGTTTGCTGCTTCCCCTCTTATGGGTCTCGCTCGCCTCTTTCTTCAACACAACCATCCCCAAAGAAAAGAGAGGGGAAAAAAAAGAGATTCCTCCTCTTCATCATTCTCCCTTTAGAAGCGCTGCTTTTTTTTTGCCAGCAGGCCCCAGGGAGCAGCAGCGCTAATGTTTATCTTGAAAGAATGGGTGCGCCGTAGAGGAACACCCCACTCCAGTCAACACTGCGCGGGTGTGTGTGTGTGTGTGTGTAACACTTCACAAACACACAAATGAAACTCACCTGCGCACGCTCGCCATCGTATTTGTACTCGCAGGTGAACGCCGCCTCGTCGAAGCGTTTCATCACCTCCCCAACCCCCTTTGTGGGGTGCGCCAGCATAGGCCTCAGGGGTACGCCTGCCACACGGGGTGAGTGCGCGAAAGGGGGGGGGGAGGGGGAAGGTCCGGAGGAGGAAAAGAAGAAGGGCGGGAATGAATTCAAGTTCATTTTCAATGAGAATTAATCTTTGGAGGACTCATGGAGAGAACATTAAAACAGGCGCTTTGAAACAAAATGGCAGACGTTTGGTGTTTTTGTGGGTTCCTGAGATTTTTTAGGCCGGCTCAATTTCAACATTGCTTTTAAATCTCGTGTTCTTAATGAAACTGATTTCAGTCAAATTGACTTTAAAATGGCCGCTGTTTCTATTTTGGGCTTGGACTCGTAGATTTTTTTTTTTTTGTGCAAAGCGTTGACATTGCATGTTGGAAAATGAAATTGCCTTCAGGGAGGAGTTTGTCCTTGAAGAACCCCTAAAAATTTGAAAATGGCCGCTTCAAAAGTAAATGGCAGATTTCCTCCGTGTTTTTAGGCATATTTCCTAGACTTTTTTTTTTTTTGTGGGTCTTTTCACAATGGGACAATGCCATTAAATGGCATTCAGAGAAGCGAAGCTGCCTTGTGTGCGTCTTTGAAGGACCCCAAAACGACCTTCAGATGGCTGCTTCACACCCGAATAGCTTCCGTAAGCTCAATAGGTACAACTTACAAGTTTTTTTTACATAGCAGGTCCTTGTCGGGTCGTGTATTCAGAAATAATTGTTTATCATTATCAGTTGGCCTGCAGCAAACAGATCAATAAGCACTCGGATTATCTTTGCAGCCGCCCGATTGGTTGCTTACCTGGGGTGAGCTTGCAGTGATTGGGCAGCTGGTCGATGCCTTCTTTAAGAAGGACGGGGATGAGGATGTCGTAGTTGGGCATCTCGCTGTACGGGAATGGGGGGGGGGGAGAGAAATATGTTTTAAAATTTCCTTGCGACAAGACCAAACGTGAAAACTGTTGGCGAACATTTGCGACCTTCATGAACAAAAAAGGAAAAAAAGCAATATTGCTCAAATACCGGATTTTTTTGGGGGGTGACTTTTAAAATATGTCACAAAGAAAAATAAAATGCCATATTGGAAGAGTACACCTAAAAATCCGACCGTTGAGCGGCTTCACGTCTGGAATTACTGTTATATGCTCTGTTGCTGTTTGAAAGTTTACAATTGCTGCTAATTTTTTATTCCAATTAAACAATAAATAAATAAATAAATGAGAAATCACGCTCCCTCGTCACAAAAAGAATGGCAATACAATACAAAACCATAGTTTTTCCCAGCCCTAAAAGATACCCTGCACATGTTTTTTTTTTTTTTTTTTTTTCGAAGAACCACAAAGTACTTGAGCAAGACATGAACAAGCAATGCTTACCAGTAAGTCTGCTTCAGAATAAGACTCTTCTCTTCGATCCAAGCACGCCTGCTCTCGGCCGTCATCCCTTTCCCGGCGTCCATCACGGCAGGGGAGTCACCTGAAACAAAAAAAACAAACATGGCCCGACGTCCATGTTTTGAGCCAAAGATGCTTAATCGGCGACACGGTTGGCAGATTGTAAGACGCACCCGGGTGGCGTCAGCGCTCGTTTTATGGTTAACCCCTGGTTCTGTTTACAAGGACGGCGGGGTCCATTTGTGATGTAACGAGCCACCTCGCAGCACCACACAGGGATTACATTAGGAGGCATGTACGGGAAATGAGCTAAAGTCTTGGGACACCAATGAGTCACAAGTCATTAAAATATGCAGATTAGCCACTGCAGTGGACAGTTAACCCACTCGCTGCCATTGACGAATATAGAAGGCATTAAAAAAAAAAAAAAACATTCATTTTACCTGGGCTGGCAGTGATTAAAAAAAAAAAAAAAAAAAAAGTCCGATCCGCTCAAGTCTTCAGACCAAAATTGCGAATCAATCACTACAGTGGAATATATTTTTCTTATTTTTAAAAGCACTTTTCTTCCTTAGTCAGGAGACGTTCAATTCAATGTTAACCATCAGCGACTGAAGCGGACAAAAGCAGTTTTTTTTTCCATTTCAAAAGTTGGCAAACAGTTTCAAAGGTGCATTAGCGCCCCCCACGGGACAGGGGGGGGAACAGCACCAGCTTCAATCCTCGGCTACTCCGAAGCATATTGCATCACGCCAGGGACGGAGCGCTCGCACATTAACCTGCCTGATTAGATAACGCCTCAGATGGAAAATAAACAAATAAATATCAAATATTAAAGCGCAACATTTCCGACGCAGGCTGCAGATCAATGCAAATTTACCCACTGAGCCCGCGGTCTAATTGGCTCTTATTAAAGCGCTGGCGAATGAGCGCTGAATGCTAATTCGCTTGGCGTTAAAACAAGTTAATTGGCTCGCAGTGCGTGTGCGCGCGCGTGTGCGTGATAGCATCTGGTAGGAAGACGATGCCCGTCAGGAACGTCAGCAATGAGATAAAAAAAAAAGTAAAAAAATAAATAAATAAAAACGTGTATGTTGTTAGAGGCGGTGGATAGGGTGATTCCAAATCATCACATTCTCGAGTGTTTTGGAGACTTTGAAGCAGGAAAAGGGGATGAAAATTCTTCAGTGACTCTTGTAAAGGATATTTAAACACCTTTAACGAGCGTTCTATAAATAAAAGATGGCCCCTTTCCGACCTCGGAGGCTGCATTATTTAAATGGCGCATGGGTAACGCCATTCGACACAAAAAAAAGAAGAAAAAAAAGTGCATCAAGTGAAGCAGCCGAGAGGAAAATGGAACTCGTGTTTCATCCGACGATAAGGGGGACGACTCTCTGGATGATTGACTTCTCCAAAAAGGCGTCCTGACATCACACTCGTTGATAACTCGTACTAAAAAGCTAAAGATATCGACTAAATTGGAATGAGGGATTAAAAAAAAAAAAATAGTTTCTTTTAGCTACATCCTTAACACTGCCACCTATTGGTCAGCTGTTGCAAGCACACAAAAAAACATTGAAGTGCAGCAAAAATAAAGAGCTGACCATTGTAGTGACTAAAGCGTAGGACTGAACGATTGATCATTTTGGGACCGAAATCGCGATCTCAAACAACGCGATTTCGAGATCGTCAAGGCTGCGGAGCCCCACGTTCACGAAGCAGGTCACACTAACCAGCTGCATTCTAATTAAAAAAAAAAAAAAAAAACAGTCACACTATTGCCTGCGGTCCCGGACATTGTGAGGAAAAGCGTAAATTAAATCAAAATCAGTCATTAAAATCGCAATGCAATTTTTTTTCTAAAATCTGATGCGCAAATTCCACAAACGTACCTTTCTGAGGTGCGGTGAGGCACACCGCCTGACTCAACGCCGACAGGACGCTCTGCTCGGCCAGCCCGATTCGCAGCTTCCCGGCTAGCGACCTGTCAATCAATCGCGGCCGGTCAGGAGTCGGCCAATCGGGTCGGGCTTAAATGGCGACGCCCCACCCCGTTACCTGACGATGTAGCGGGCTTCGGAGAAACGGCAGGCCACAAAGAGTCCTTTGATGATGTCGATCTTCTTATTCATGGCCTGTGGCGGCAAGAGGGACGCCATTGAGATTCAGGGATGAGCGGCAAAGACTTGAGGTCAGAGGCAAGGAACAAAGTCGGCAGAAAAAGACGAGCGAGCCAGCGCGCATTGCTGGAGGGTGCGTTTATCTACTGACAAACGGTTGTCACATGAGACTTGATGTCAAACGTTGCGCATCAGACAGCGATTCAAAGAAAGCGTTTTCTTCCTTGACTCTTCAAGTCAAACCAGCATCAGTCACTTTTCTCCTACAAGATGAAAAATTACTTTTTTTTTTTCCTTTGGGGAGCACTTTTGCGAATCACTGACTTCATTTCAGGAGAAGCTTTCTAACTTTGAGGAACATTTTTTTCCCAGGTGAAGTCATAAACAATAAAAATATGAATAAATCAGCTTAAATTTATATTTCTGAATGAGTAGTATTGCCTTCTGGCAAATGTAATTCAGTTCCGGTTTCTAGTCCTACTTAGCATTAATAATGTGTAGATTTTTCTTTCGAGACATCGCTGTTCAAATGTGGATACGTTCCGCTTTAACGCAGTTCCACCCAGACTTTTTTTTTTTTTTCAGCATTGATGCCAAAGTTAAGCTCGCTGTGGTCGTCTCACCGAGTTGCCGCTCATGCTCGCGATCTCCTTGAGCTTCTTGAAGACCCCGCCCACCGTCAGGCTGGGCGGCCTGAACATTGTGCGCTGGTTGCTGCGGGAGCTCTCGGCCACCAGACCGAGGTCGCCGCGCTCCTGAGCCTCGGCCTTGACCTTGTCCAGCTGTCGCCCTGGCAACCAGAGAACGGCGGGTAAATAACACACAAATTGTGTGTGTGTGTGTGTGTTTGTAAAGTGTGCATCTAAATTTATGTGTGAGAAATTGTGAGCGTATGAGTGTGTGGGAGAGTGCAAGCATATGCGAATGTGTGTGAGCATGCGTGTATGTGACATGTGTATTGTGGGAGAGTGTGAATAAGTGTGTGTGAGTAAATGTGTGAGGATGTGAGTGCCTGTAAATTTGTGAGCGTGTAAGAATGTGTACGTGTGAAAATGCGTGTTCATGTGAGTGCGTGTAAGAGTGAGAGTGCACGTTCGTGTGTAAACGCGCACGAAAATGTGTGAGAGTGAATGTACCCATAACTATGTATAAATGTGAACACCGTGTCTACTCTGAGTGTGTGTGAGTGCGTGAACACACAAGCGATAGCGTGCGTGATTAAATAATGCGCATGTGTGTGAAAATGTGTTAACGTGGGCATGAACGTGAGAACGTGATTGTCAAAGTGTGATGTGCGTGTGTGAGGGTGTGTGTGTGCGATGTGTATGAGCTTGAGAGAGTACCTCTATGTTAGTCAGAGAGTGTGCATGTTAGAATGTGCACGTGAGAGCGTGTGAGGGAGTGTGTGTATGTGCATGAGTGAGAGAGAATGTATGAGTTCATGTGAAAATGTGTGTGAAGGGGTGTGTTGGGGTGTGTGTGCGTGTGTGTGCACGTGCATTACCAGTGGCCTGCGCAACAGCTTTCATCAGCACCGTCTCCCCGATGCCAAGCTCCATGCCGAGGTAGGCGGGTCCTAACTGGTTTAGACACAAGTAGACGCAGCACAGCAAGTCGTCTACACACACACACACCCACACACACACCCGCACACGCCCACACACACGCGTGCATCAGAAAGATAGGAAAACACTTTGCACACAAGTTGCATGATATTGCTTATGCATGATGTCATACGCGGTGCACATGAATGCCATGAGACAATCTCGCCCACACACAAATCCAAACATACAAGAAAAAGAACATTGATCAGCCGGCGCTCGGCGGGTAGCGGCCGGCCGCCCGCCAATGCCGCAACAAAGCGGGCCTTTACCGGGAGAAAGCAGCAGCACCGAGCGGAACAGGTTGGCCAGAGTCTCGATGTTCCTCAGTCTGGGTAGAAGAAAAGAAAGGGAAAAAAATTGAAAAAACACCTTTGAGGCTTCCAATGCGGTGAGGCGGCTAACGAGATTTGTCTGCGGCGGTTTTAAATCCCGCGTGAAAAGCGGTCAAAACGTCGCCCGTCTGCGAATGCGCTTCGCAATGTGTTGAAAAGGCAGCAGACTTCACTTACAAATCCTCTTCAACGTACAATTTTTTTTTTATTGCACTGGTCACAGATTTCATCAGTTCTTTAAAAGATATAAAAAATAAATTGAAAAGACATAATCCAAACATTGCTTGGTTCACGTGAGTGACTTAACACACATTTAGGCGACCATATACTTGCTGCCACCGTGTGGCGCTCTCACCTGCCAGAGTCCTCTTCGATCTTCTCAAAGGTGCGAGCCACTGCCAGGTAAGGCACCCTGGAGGAAGACCGGATCACACTTAAGACTTAAAACAGACACACAACTTGCGAAACGTAAAGTGAAGCGGAAAAGCAAAAAAAAAAAAAAAAAAAAAAGGAAGGGTGGAAGAGGAGCAAGTGAAAGGCGAGTATGTCTGATTAAGAGTGAACAGGTGGCCAAAAGTAAAAAATCGGCAGGCTAAGTGCAGATGCAGGGCGACTAAAAGTGGTAAAAAGCAGACGAATGAGCAACAAGTGGAGAGGCAAGTAAAAAGTAAAAAGTTCACATGTGGGGAAAAAAGAGCGAATGGGTAAAAGACCAACTTTTGTCCGTCCTTCCAGCAGGCGTGCTCGAGCGGGTGATAATTTGGCCTGGACGGGTTGTAGTCCGTCTCCGTCGACTCGCTGTGGAGGAAAAAGAAAAGGAAAATAAATAAATAATTGAAGAAAAAAAAATCTAATCGACTTCCTGTTTGCTGTCACTTCCTGTTTACTCACCTTTTGGCATCTTTGCTGTCCTCCTCGGGAGACGAAGCCGTCTTCGCTGTCGTCTTTTGTGCTCGACTTTTCTTCTCAGTCTTGACGGCCGCCTTTACGGGAGCTAAAAAGAAACATTGCTGAAATACATGACAAAACAACCGAAATGGCATTTGCACGTGCGCTCACCGAAAAAGCTGCTGATTGGCGCTTTCTTGGCTTCCTTTTTGGAGTCCTTGTCGTTCTTCTCTTCTTGGAGCTTTTTTTCCGTCTCCTGCGCTTCCTCTCGGTCGTCGTCCGGCGTGCTCACATGCTCCGTCGGGGCCTCCTCGTCGTCTCTTTCTTCCTCGGCGACCTCATCTGCACACAAAACGAGCCCGCCGTCAGTTGTGTTGAGTGAGCGCGACCCGGGACTGCTCCAGGGGAGAATGGAGAGCGCGCGAGGTCACCGGGGCGGCGAACCCGTTCCTGCTCTCCTCGACATTGAAAGCCGCGCAGCATTTTGATTTAACGGCCGGCTAGCCATGAGAGACTCCAATTTAGTTTCGTTTTGGAATTTCAATGAACTTCCTGCTTTAAAGTCTCGCAAGACTTTGGGCAAGCTTTTTTATTTTTTTTTATGCTACCACAGAAAGGCACCGCTAGAAAAGTGTGACGATAACTCGGACCCAACCGATTAATCAGCCGATATTATAATCGTCAAAACTTGCCGATTTTCTTTTTTTTTTTGGGGCAATTACAACATAGGACGAAGATAATGACATTCAAACAAAAGCGGTTCCCTTCTTTTCCCACTTATATTATCAATAGCCATACAACGCCACAAGGGGGCGACATTGCTCTCAAACCGTCCCCCCCCCTTCAGTGTTCTCAGTATTTCAGTGTTTGACGTCACTGTCGGCTTCGGCGTAGTCACCATTGCTGTCGTCCACGCGGGCTCGTTTGCGCCGCTGCCCCGCGACCGCCGCCGCAATCTTTATGTTGCCGGCCTCGTCCTCCTTTTGACCGTCGCTGTCGTTGAGTTTCCTTTTGGGGAACATCTTCCTCGCTGATGATGGCGTACATAAAAACGGAGGACAGAAAAAAATTGAATGGTGACGCTGGCGCACACCAGACGTGCACACACATTGGATTTCTACACTTATTCATTCATTTCCACGGCAGTTAAATCTACATAGGAGAATCTGTTCTCAATCGCATTCCCGGTAAAATAACGATTCTTCAAAAAAAAAAATAAATAAATAAATGAACAATGACACGATTCGAAGGATGACAACACAGCGACAATGATTTTGCTTGACGCTAAATTTGAGGACATGGCGGGTATCGAACGGCAAAGAGGGGGGTGGTAAATCCTCATTTTTGCACGCCATTAAAAATACAAGACACTCCACTTAGGGCAGCTTAACGATTCTACTTTATGATCAGGGGAACGCTCGGCATCTTTAACGACGGGAGGCCCCAAAAAAAAAAAAAAAAAAAATTGCAGCGTTACTTCCTAATATCACACTTGAAAGAACTCACAGTGATGATATCGTCATCATCATCTTCACAAGCACTCAGTCTAAGGCGGGCCTCCTCCAAAGCCAAAATATACACATACGTGCAACTGAATTTAGAATATTGTCAAAATAAAAAAATTTATTTGTGCATTTTCAATCAATTTTCATTTCCATCAAAAGAAAAATTAAAGCCTTGGAAAAAATAGTTTTATGTTAAAAACAAACTATCCTGATATGGATCAAATTGAATCCTACCCAGTATTTCCTGACATGCGTCATACTGGCGAGCTGAAAAGGCCTTGTAGAAAAAAGAGGAGCTACTAAATCAATTAAAGAAATTAATTTGATTTGAATTCCTACTTTCACCTGTGCCAAAGTAAAAAAAAGCGAAAAAGAAAAATAATAATAATTTAATATATTTTTTATCTTGAAATCATTTCCCCGCACAAATATTGAGCCTATTAGAAAACCTCAAAAGATTAAGAGATCAAATAAAAATATGTAGAAAATAGATAAAGATCAACCTTTTAAAAAATGTCCAAATGTTTTATATATTTGCGCCACTACTATAATAGTAATACATATTTTTTTTAAATCATTTCCCCTCAAATTATTAATTAAATAAATTCATAAAACAAAAAATTGTTGTATATACACACAATAAATGTTTCCAATTATAAAAATCATTTATACTCGCAAATATTAAGCATCTTTGGCTCACGCAAATGTTGCTGAATGAACTACAAAATTGAATTAAAACTACATTTATTTATAAAAACAAGAGAAATAATTTTAAAAACATAAGTATCTTTTACAAAAATATGACTTTTGCTCTTTTTTTTTTTATTTACACGAAGAAAATTAAAAAGACCACTTGGATACAATGAGAAGGGATTTCGATTTTATCTGTCAGATTAAAATGAATCCACAGAATGCAAATAAGAATTTTTTTGAAGTAGCTCCGTCTTTTTCTTACCCGTCTTGCGCTTGCCAGAAGACGATACAGAGTTGGGGGTGCTTGGGGACATGGAGGAGGTGGGCGTGGCAGGTGTAGCGGGCGTGGCAGGCGTAGCGGGACCGGCGGGCGTAGCGGGCGCAGGGGGAGGTGGCGGAGGAGACATGGGTGTTGACGCTGCCTCCTTTTTGACTCGTTTGCCATCGTTCACTTGTTCTTCTTCGTCGTCACTGTCCAGAATTAGATATCTGCGTTTGGCAACCTTCTTAATGGGCGAGTCCTCTTGTTGGACCCCATTTTGGGTCTTGAGTGGGCTTTTGACAGGCCTGGAAGACAGCAAGCACATTAACAACTACAGCAGGGGTGGTCTTAATAGCTGCTCTCAGCCTGGGCAATTTTGATATTTTTAGTGGTTTTGTTTCAAGTTAGAGAACTTTGACTTTTTATTTTTTAGCAAAAAATTGTATCGTGATTTTTCTGACAGAAACTGCGATTTAGATTTTTTGCGATTTTTGTCACAATCTACAGGAACATTTACAAACATGATATAAAATGACATGACACCATTAAAAACAATAAAAGCAATTATAATAATGCAAGGACACTAATGAGGTTTTGTAAGGCGGGCGGTTCTTTCTCAAGTTTTTAAAAACTACTTCTGTCAAGTATAATTTTAGATTTATGTGTAATTGTAAATTTGAAAAGGCTTTTTTTTTTTTTACATTTTGTACTACTACTTTGGACAGAAATCTCAGATTATAGGTCAATAAAATCATTGGCCCTTAGCAAAGCTAAACTGATTAAAAAATAACATTTCGAGACTTATTATTGTGTAGCTCTCAAATCTCAGTACTCTGTGGTGCAAATATTAATGTGATGATGAATATTGAATATACGTATGAAATCGAACCTGTTCGTCATACTGACGTCACCATTAACATATTCCGGTCTGATTCATTCATTTAAAGCACCTTGACATACATTATTTCAAAAACGTACTTTTTCACTTGCTTGTCGCTGGCTTTCTTCTGAACATCCTTGTCCTTTGTTTTGGGCTGAAAAAAGGATCTAGAAGAAGAAGAAAAAAATAAATTACTAATTTTGCTTATGGAGTCAATTTTTTATTATCATGACAAAACAGCAACATTACATGTCATTATTATGACGCAGCAACATAAAATAGACATAGGACGTCTAAATGAAAATAAATGTTCGTATAATTTGTCTTAAAACATACATTTCTGGTCAATATGTGTTTTTTTTCCTTACAGATGCGGGAGCACTTCCGCGTTTGTGACGTCATTTTTAAACGACAGGCGACCTGAGCTTGACCCCCCCCCAAAGTAACATATTAACGTCTACACATATGAAATGCATGTTATATCACATTCAGGTGGGTTACTTATTGCTGATTTAAAAAGTGAGGCAACCAGAAGATAACGTGACTGTTCTCCCCAGAGAAACAAGCTAGTAGCACTCAAAGGAAACATTTCGTCACAACTTACGCGATGCTGCGCTGCATGTTGCCCGCGAAATCTTCTCTCAAGCGTCGAATAAACACGTTAAGTGGTTAAATAAAACACATCAATGGACACAAAGGAGAATAGAGACTCCCGCGCAGCAGACCGCACTCAAAAACACTTGCAATATTCCGCGCCAAAAGTGCCTCTCCCGCCAAAGATCGTCTATGAGGCAAAAGAGGGTTGTGACGGGCAACGACTCGACCATATTATATGCAAACCGCTTTTTAATAAAAAATAATGATACGATTCAAAAAATAAGAACCGTGTGTCATTTGTACATTATATCTTTGTTAAGAAATATTTTTATGATACTCATTTAAGCATAAATCATAAACAACATATATACATTAATGAAAAAAAGTCGCTATGTTACGACGTAGAAGAAACAACAGTGTGAAGGTTGTTCGGAGATTCCCCGCCTTCAGAAAAGTATTCATGGAAGAAACTGCTGCCCCCTGCCGTCCTGAAGCGGTACATTTAAAAACTTTACAATCAAAAGCAGATGAAAACGCCGTTATGCATCAGCCGTCAGATATTTATTTTAGTACAACCAAACACACAAAACAAGATAATATAACTTGAATACTTTGTTCACTGGCTTAAACGCGCACACAGACACACACACGCACACACACACACACGCGAACACCCCCATGCGTGTCACATTGTTTGTGTAATTTCCTTCCTTGCAGGGAGGAAAGTGATAAATCTACAAAAATAAATGTGGGCAACTTTGTGGCGCTAGTATCAAAGCACTCTCCCCTCTTGTGGGGTTTGCTTCCCAAATCTCAGACAACTGAGGTGGTCCCGCCAAGCAGTGAATGGTGACGGGGTGTGGAGAAGAGGCGGAGGTGGGATAAAAGGATGCGGATGATGATGAAGATGAAGATGATGAAGGCAGCATGGTGGCCGGGATGCCTGCATCGGAAGACCGCTCTCGCTGGGGAGGACGGAGAAGGCAAGAGGGCGGCTCGGGAGCATCTGGAGGATGGAAGGAAGGAGGCATGAGCGATGATGTGGAAGGCCCGTCTTGATGGCAAAGTTGTTGATGATGTCATGAAAACCTGATGACAAGATGGTGGGAGGCGGTGACAAGATGGCGGCAAGTGGAAGTTGACCAGGACAAGTTTGCTGAAGTTGAACTTGTATGTGAATCGCTTGCCTTTGGTCTTGTGCAGGATACGCTTGTTGTAGTAATATCTAAAGTACATATTTGGCATCATAAAGTACGGTCATGATGATGTCATTCATTTTCACCATGACGTAAAAATAAGGCGACGCTTTCTCCGACAATGGCATTGGGAAAAGCTGTTTTAAGAATGATTAAAAAAATCGTGTCGTTGCGTTACCTGAGCGCCCGACTCAGCTTATCGTAGTTCATGTGTGGCTTTCCCTTCCTCTCGCCCCACAGCCGAGCCAGCCGCTCGGGGTCGTGGATGACGAACTCGCCCCACTCGCCCCCCCAGCCGATAGCGTCGCCCTGGCTGCCGCTGCCGCCCAGCAGCTCCAGCAGGAAGTGCCACAGCTGCACCTGACGAGAGCCTGGCGACCACGCCGGCTTGTAGGCCCAGTCGGGAAACAGCACGGCTGGCAGGGGAGCACAACTGGCACTTTTACGGTCGAGAAAATATCACCTTTGCATAATTAATTTTTCCCATATAATGTTGTTTTTTATGCAGGATAAAGTATCACTGAATATTTAGCATCTGACATTTTGACCACTTATTCAAGCCATTTCTTATGGAAGGATTTAACCTGACACATAAAGAAAAAGACGCAGTTCTGTCAAACGATGAATGATGCCTGATCAATTTAAGGGGATAAAATTGAAAATATTCAATATTAAGTATTATAAAAGCAATAACATATATGTATTAAATAAATAAATAAAATAAATATATATATATATATATATATATATATATATATATATATATATGTATATGTGCAGTCAACAGCCATTCAAAGCAATTTTGCATCAGTCACTACACAAACGGACACTTACTTCTAGTCCTGTAAGGTGACGAAAAATAACCCTGTGAGGCTATGCATTGCATCTGAGGAAGAAAAAAAATATACAGTCATGTAACAGTAGTAATTATTTTGAGCACCTATGACAGTAAAGTGCATAAAACTACGTTGATGCCTCCCCTCCGGTAAAATGATAATCAAAGAAATCAAAAGTGTGTGAGATAATTGATAATCAAGTTACCGTGGTGAAGTGAGATGAAGATGATGAGAAGGAGGTGGTCTGCGTTCCAAGTGAGATAAGACTGAAGGATGGATGCAGCTCAATCTTAAAATCTCTCTGGAACTCCCACACGCACCCCCAAGCATCCCCAACCCTCCCTCCCTCTCCTCACCCGTCCCACGTCGAAACGGACCAGCTGGTGGACGGAGAGACTTTGATTGATAACACTGTGGATAGTGTGAGGAAATTTGTAATTTCAGACTGTCCCTGAAGGCAACACATGACTTGGATGGATGGATGGATGGAAATACAGATGAATAGCTGTGCGAAGAAATCCTGCGATTCCACACAGTCCATGAAGGCATCACTTGAGCTGGCGAGCTCCTGTGAACAGATGGTTAGTTGAAAGAGAAAAAAAGAAAAAAAAATCGTGATTTCAGATTATCAGTAAAGGCAACACACGATTTAGCTGGATTAATGGACCACTTTTTGTTTTCACTTTTCTCTCTGTAAATTAAAACTATAAATTAACTACAACAACAACTACAGATGATGCTACTCAGATGTTAAATTTCAAATTATTTAAAAATTACAGATTAAAAAAAAAGTGTCTCACTCACTCTCTATATAGAGTTAACAGAAGGCTATCTTAGCTTTAGCATAAAAACTTGAATAAAGTGACAAGCTTGAGGTTGTTTGTTACCCAACTTTTTTTTTTATCCAACGACTATGGACCCAAGAACAAACGGGACTAACCAATTTATGCTAAACTGTTACGGCGCCATATCTAGCATGTCGGTATAAAACTACGGTTTACAAATTAATTGACTGTTTGACATTTGCAAAACGCGGAGCAATCTGGTAAGTGAATGTGACGTACGTCATTTCAGACTGCGCCTGAAGGCAACACCTGATTTGGATGTGGAAAATGAACAAAAAAGTGATTTTACAAGCGTCGTTTTAGTGACGTGCAACAAATGACGAGATCAAACACTAAATAGAATTTCAAAACACAAACTGCCTGTGGCAATTCACACAATGATTTCGGCGCACACTACCACACACACACACGCACACCGGCCGTCTGAGATGTGTTAACTGACACCGGAGGCTTTTAATTCCAGTGTAAACACAAATAGTCTGCCAGACACACATTAATTATGGATGTGGCTAAATGACTTTTAGCAGCTCAGGGGTCATTTAAAACCCAACACACCTTGATGCACATGCGCACACACGCCTATAGATGTCCGCCTTATAGACATGACATCATCACGATGGTGAGATTGTGACCGACTGAAGCATGATAGATTTTGCGGGAGAAAAGTTTGGGGATTTTAGCCCTTCTGTCCAGGCAAGTTTTTTTTTCTGGAAACCAATTAGAATTTTTATTTATTTATTTAATTTAAAAATGGCAAAACCAACAAGCAAGGAATTTGAGGTATGACAAGACGAAAACAGGCCTAGTCTGATTCAGTCAACAGTATTACTGCTACTGAGACAAACTGCTCGTGTGTGTGTGTGCGCGCGCGCGAGCGTGCGTGGGGGTTAAATCTGGATTTGATCCTGCGCTAAAAGAAGTGTTTGTTTTACGGCTGACGAGCGTTCGCTTTAATCTGGTGCTTAGCCTTGCGCTCTTTATCCTCATCCTCATCCTGCCCTTCGTCTCAATCCTATCATGTACAAGCGCGCGCACACACGCACACACGAACCCATTGACTAACACACACACACGCGCACACTCCCCTTCCCTCTCACCCTCTATCGTCTATGTAATTTCCTCTACATTTGAACGCATCCCTTTGTGCCCCGAGTGTGCGTGTGCGTGTGCGTGTGTTTGTTGAAGAGGATGATGCTATTGCAGCAGATGAGGGTCACGCCGCAACGGGTCTTAGGGGTCAAATCGAGTTAGCGTCTAAGCGGGATGGAGGCTTTACTGCGTGCGTGAAAATGTGAAACTAGCACTTGACAGCTCGAGTGGAAGCAGAGTGCAGAAAGCCTACATGAGTGATAAAACTCGAATGTAGGAGCACCATTTGTTTGCCCGAAGCGTTCCTTGTTTTCTGAAAATATTCAAATCTGACTTAGGCAACAAAGCGATTAGGCTAACGAAATACGAAATGCTCGCAAGAGCTGCTGTCGGTCACAACTCATGTCCAAATGATCACACGCATACTATATATATATATATATATATATATATATATATATTTATATATATATATATATATATATATATATATATATATACACATATGTGTGTGTGTGTGTGTGATACAGTCATCCGTCTCCATAAGGAAGACAAATGACAAACAACGACAACGAAGCTCTGGCACCCGCAGGCCACATAAAAAACAAATGACAAATTAAGTCAATAAAAAAGGGCAATAAAGAAAAAGAAGAGCAGCAAGTCTCAACCAAGTGTAAGCCTATGTGGGTGTGTGCGTGTGTGTGTGTGTGCATACCATAAAAGCACTTAATGGCATCCTCAGAAGGTTACAAAGGCTCGCCGGTAGTTCAGGTGTCTCTCGGGGGACTCGTGTGGTCTCTTAAAGCTTTTCTGGTGCCAAACCTTTCGTCTCGTTTGTGTCCTGGCAGGACGAAAAAAGTAGAAAGGCAAAAAAAAAAAAAAAAAAAAAAAAATCCTCCCGGAACTTCAGAGGTGCTGAGACCAAAGAGGACTTTCCTCTTAAGAAATCTCAAAATCTCTCTTTTGGGAGGAGTTTGACATCTGAGCTTTCTGCTCAAATTTTTGTCCCAAGGAAATCATGAAATAAAGAACGAGTCAGTTTCCGAATCAAAGAAACATTCGTGTGGCATTAATTGACGGGTGAAACAGTCGCACGTTGAATTTTTGAGGAATTCAAGTGACGATGGAGATGATTGCATTCCGTTAGCCTTTTTGTCTAACAGGCTAACGACAGCATGCTATGCTTTTTTTAAATTATTTTTACTGATTACTCTATTAGCATTTTTCGCTAACACGCCATAAACGACCATGTACGCAACATGAAATTAGCATTTTGAGCTAACTACAGCATAGCATTATTTCATGGAAGTACACGCCCAACCTTGGTTGTTTTTTCTTTTTTTTCTTCAGTTTCAAATGACTATGAGGACAGCCGTCCAGCATAACAGTCGCATTTTTAGGTAAAAACTGAATTATTTTACAAAAGTACAATGGATAAATCTGTCTGGAGAAAAGTGGTATTTTGAGGGCTAGCATTCTCCGTTAATAAGGGAAAAACATTCTTTTATGTGTAATACATCAAATGACTATTTGGAGAACCACATATCATAATATTAGTTTTATGAGCTAACATTATGATTATGTATATTAAAATGTGGACATTTTAGCCAGTTTTGAAATTTAAAAAAAAAAAAAAGAAAAAAAATAGACGCCACACGAGCGTTCGACATGTTTTTATTTGGCGGCCTGTCGGTTCACGTGGTCTGTCAATCACAAACTGGTCCCCGGACAGGCCGCGCACAATTAACTGGTTTATTAAAACACCATCCAAATTACTGCACTGATTTGAGAACGGATAAAACAGGAAAAAAAAGGCATGATTCAAAAACAATAAAACATTAAGGCTTTTTTTCTCGATCAAAGTCAGCGAGAATTTAGCGCAAAATTTGACTTAGTGTTAAAATAAATAATTGCAGTGTAAGGTGCTTGGTGTGTGTTCGCGTGTATGCACATGTAAGTGTGTTTCTCAGGCTCATCAGGTTAGTAGCTCACCCCCCCCAAAAAAAAAAAAATCATCAAAACAAATCATTAAATATGTCACAGAAGTAAAAACAATCACAATTTTAGTGTTCTTTTTCCGCATTGCTCTGCTCCGAGTGATCGGCTTAATCACGTCCCGTCACACCAGCAAAAACAAAGATGTACACAAAAAAAAAAAGGAAAAAAGGAAAAAATAAAATTGTTCTTCATCCAAGTGTTTGAGATTTTACAATAATGGAAATTAGCATCACCAGATTGAAATCACAGCTAAATGTGTAGCGATATCGCGATTAAGAAATGTTGCGGGGCTCGTCTCGTTTTGATCATAGTTACCATAGCAACACATCCTTGACAACTTAAAAGTCGTCTCAAGGCGGAAGCTAGTCTAATGTTGCCAACGCAACAGAGTCGAGTTAAGGATTTAGCAACATAATTATTACCCTAAAGTTTGACAATTTAACGTCCCAGGAATCTCTGCAGAAAAGTCCGCAATAGAATCGACTCGTGAACGTGGAAGCTAGCCTCGCTAACACAGTTTCCTTTACGAACCGTGAACACACAGCGGAATTGTGATGAGTGAAGATTTTAATTTAACGTCCGAGGCGTTTCATTAAAGCAGCGGAACGTACTCGTCTCTCGTTTTTGTTCGTGGTTGCCATGGATACAGCCTTAAAGATTGTACGTAATGAGTCGTGTCAAAGTGGAAGAGCTAGCCTCGCTAAACATTAGGCGATATCACGGAAATGGCAAAAGAGTCAAGGGGTCTTTTCGAAAGAGCCGCGTCGTCTCTTGTTTTGCTAGCGGTTACCATGGTGATACATCAATCACAACTTCATGAATTAAGAAAAATCAATAGAGAGGCCGGCCTAGCTTAACATCAAGCGACTTTTTTTGCATTTGAATATTCATAGGGGGCCGGGTTGATGGTCCTTGGAAGTGACTCTTCTCCTCTTTTGATTGTAGTCGCCATGGCGATACACCCTTCAAAACCTCTCAAAATAAATCGGAGCAAAGCGCAAGCTAGCCTCGGTTTAGGTCCTTGTCATGAAAACACGTTAAAAGCGACATTGCAATTATGTTAAGTCTTACAGTTGTCTCTCTCTAAAAAAAAAAAAAAAATCAAATAAAAAAAGGCTCCTCCCACCTTCCACATGTGACCAATCAGGATGCCTTCATAGTCAAGTAACTTCCACCAGATGATGCGTTCACAGAAAGCAGGGATTTTAACGTTTTTTTTTTTTACACTTTCGAAAGCAATATGCTATTACAGTAAATGATAGAAAATATTTAGAAAAAAAAAAAAGACTTTTGCTTTATATACGCAAGGTTATGCTAGTAATAGCAAATAAAGCTGTTGGGACCAGTGAGAACCACTTTTTCCGGTGAAAATTGCTAGCTTGCTTCAAAGACCATTTGGCCGTCGCCATCCGGAATTTGTTGTCGGTCAAATGTTTTGTTTATGCTCAAAATTCCTTCCATTAGCGTCGCTTTTTGAGGATCAAAGTCACTCCTCAGGGAGTTTGAGAGAGGGGTGGGGGGAGGATATTCGCAGGCGATGTTCTACCTTCACACGCGTCGAAACATTTCAAACGCCTCCTTCATCCTTTCGAGTAACAAAGACGGCGGCGGCATCAATGTCGCTGGTTTAGAAAATGCTAAATGCTTCATTCAAGGCGCGGAAATGACAAAGCGGACAAGGTCAAGATGGACGAAAACGAGTACAGGAAGTAGCCACGAGACCAGTCGAGTGAAATAAATATTTCTTATCTTCTTGTTTTAAAGCCATTCATCCACCGGCCGGGCCACTCGGCGAAAAGGGGTTGGAGGAAAGTGGAAGGGGGTTGGGTTGGATTTGGGTTGAGGCAGCTTCTATGTGAAGCTCTGGAGCGGCTGGCTGACCCGCATGCAGGCCCAGTAGAAGGCTCGCGCCAGGGTCACCAACACCAGAAGCAGGAGAACGGCCCACGAGGCGTAGATGCCAGGGTAGGACTCGGCCTTCAGCCACGTGCCAGCCTAAAGAGATCAGCGTGCCATGTGAGGAAGGTGAAATTTAATGGCAAAAGCTATCGGGAGTAGATGCACAAAAAAAAAAAAAAAGTCAAAAGAGGTTAGGCCTGAAAAGACACAGATTGGATTGGCAGTATGATAGAAAGAAAAAAAAAATGGTCGACAGGAGAAATCGAATCTGCGGCATGTAGAGCAACAGCAAAGTAGATGAAAAAGCAAGAGGGAATTTTAACAAGTTGATTTAAAACTAAACTATAAAAAATAAATAAAAAATTAAATAAAATGGAAAAAAATAAATAAAAAACTGAAACTACATCTTACGTTAACAACAATAATAAACAAAAATGTGCTTCACTTTCATCTTTGTCATATTTCAATTGCATTTATTTCACTATTGCTGCATGTCCGTACAGAAGAAAGGTAAAACATTTTTTTTTTTTTAAATCTTACACTTGACAATTAATATATTTAAAAAATATATATATTTTTGAATAAATTAAACTAACAAACCTACACTAAAAATTAATTAATAATTAATAAAAAGAATTAAAACTAACTGAATGGGGGAAAACATTATATACAAATTAACTAGAATGAAAAATGCTAAACTATTAAAAAAGTGGTTGCGAGTTTTGCCACAAAAAAAAAAAAAAAAAAAAGTTGATTTGTGCAAGTTCCGGAGCGTCTTCAAAACAAACTCATACTTGGGCTTAAGATTTTCCAACTTCTGCAGCATATTTTGTTCCACGAGGATTTTGACGAAGCACTTTTTGTGAATTTATTGAACTCAAGTCCAATTAGAGCGCCCGCCACTAGAATTCCTCTCGATGATGAAACCAAGCGCAGGACAGCTGTTGTGGCTTTCAAAGCGAGGATTACAGAGATGATTTTAAAGCGCATTTCGATGAGAGTTGTGTAATTGGAAACTGCATCACGTTCGCAGCATGGGGAGAGAAAGCTCACGCAGCCACTCAAGCAAGCACTTTTAGTGCTCCATGAGCGCCCCCAGCTGGCCATCAACAACAATTCTCACCCAGTTTTGGGTTTTATCTCTTTCGACTAGAACAAAACGTGCTGTTTGTAAGGCATGCAGGTTGAAAAGACACTGAAACAAATTGAATCCAGATCCGATCCAGATTCCACATTTCAGCACACTGTAAACACAACATGCAAAATCCTGCATTTGGCCAATTATTACCCCCCAACTCCTTTCATTATTTTTTTAAGTATACGTTCCAAAAAAAAAAGTTTTGCATCAAACACCAGATTTTACTGTTCCATTTTAGTTTATAATGGAAATAAATGAGCACAAACTTTGTCATTTTACTCACAATGAGACCAGCAGTGGAGATACAGAAGAGCAAGCAGAGCAGAAAACACCACAAGCTCTGCCTCCTGGGATAGCGCTGACCAATGGAGGAGCTGCGAGGGGGACAAAGAAGTTGCAGATGTTTGCAAAAATCATTCTCCCGTTATTATCATTTAAAAAATAATGTTGTTGTTGGACTGAGATGACAATAAGGATGTTATCTATGCAAAACAGACATTTGGACTGTGAGAAAAAAAACAAAAAACAACAATATTGATTGAATTTTTGTAGATGGGTTCAACTCCAAAATTTCCGGTAAGTGTAAAAATGCAGTAAAATGTCAAAAAATGTTAAGAGAAACAGACACATACACATTTAGATATTTCTTTGTATTATCTAAAAGACAAAAAAAATAGTTGGAAAAAGACCAGACAATGATGAGCAAAAGTTACTAAAATACTAAAAAACTAAATTCCAATTACAAAAATCTACTCGAAGTAGACAATTACAAACATTATTGACAGACATATCAGAACAAAAATTCAAAATACAAAAATGTTAAATAATTGACAAAAATATGAGCAAGTAACAAAAATACTTGGAGAGATAAATAACACACACACACACACACACCCGCACAATTAAAAAGATACATAAATATTTAATTAAATTAGATGTTCTGGCCCAAAATATTGAACTACTAAGAAAAAATACCAAAGTATTTATGAAATATAAAAATATGAACTATGAAAAATATTACAATTTGAAAAAAAATTACTATATATCTATAAATATAAAAGAGTGCCAACTACTCACACTTTCCTGCAATGTGGGCATCTGGCCAGCGTGCGATCCGTGAACTCGGTCCACTGCAAGCACAACACATTGCGACACTCAGTTTTCCCGTACATGACATCTCTTCTTCATGATTTCAACTCAGTCGGATTGTTTCGATTATACAAAGGTGAAGTTGTCCAGGTCGCCAGATGAGGTAAAGTGCTAAGATACTACGACAATGCTAAGCTAACTCGCACAGCGAGGTGAACTGAATAGGAATGGAAATGTTTGATGGGCGGCATACCAGGAAGGTGTTGCTGCAATGTCCGCAGGAGACGCGCGCCCCAGTGGGCTGCGGGTCCGGACTGGCCGGACCAGGATGGACCGGACCCAGGTTGATTATGCGCTTACTGCAAACACACACACACACAGCAAAAATACACAACAGCTCCACTTGTCACATTGAGGCTGTCCTAACAAACAATTTGAACATCAGACACACACACACACACACACACTTGGTGCTGGAGTGTGTAATGCAAGTACCAGTAGGGCCTGGGACACGCAATCCGCTGGGAGGTCACTTTGCAGATGAGCAGGCAGTTGCAGGGACAGCGTACGTACTTCTTCCCCGCCGGAGCGTTCTTGATGGGCTGCGCACAGAAAAGAAAGTCCTCACTTCACATGGTTAACGGAAACACAACCGCCTGATAAAGGCCAGCGGAGCCACGCGGGTTGACGGCTCTACGGCGGGACACTTAAATTTTTTTCAAAATATGCATTAAAAAAAAAAAACGATTTCAATTGTTAGTGTTGAAGGAAAATTTGATTTAGTGTCTCAGACAAAAAATGAGCTCTCTTGTTGCTAAAGTGTTTATAAAAAAAAAAAACAAGTTGAACAATGCAATCATGTGAGCTACTTCTCAGACAAAGTTTCAGCAGCATGCTGCGGCTGCGGGATTTGCACAAAAGATCACACGCGAGTCATTTGACTTCACCTGCAGGACCTCACTTGCACGCACGCACGACTACAAAAAGAGGCAATGGAGTGCAGACCTCCACCAAGGCAAAACAAGGGCCACCCTATTTCCTCACAAAAATACATTATTTGTTTTTTTTCTGGAATTTTTTTTTTAATTGTACAATAAACAACACATCGAGAATTTAA
The DNA here is from genome assembly GCF_059441095.1 of Idiotropiscis lumnitzeri. NCBI lineage: Eukaryota > Metazoa > Chordata > Actinopteri > Syngnathiformes > Syngnathidae > Idiotropiscis > Idiotropiscis lumnitzeri. The sequence goes on from NC_142402.1 coordinate 17,549,722, forward strand.
GGAAGATTTTTCCCTCAAAAGTCAAACTAAACTTGAATTTCACATGAGACTTCAGCTCAGCTATGTGCTAGAGAAAAAACAAGGACAAATTCGGAATCAGTGGAGAGAAAAAAAAAAAAATCGAAAAACATTTACTTGCAGCTTTGATTAAAAGAAAAATTACAAATGTGTTGTTTAACCAAATACGTTATCACCTAAATTTAAAAATGCTCAATATATACCTTCAATATTTTTTTAATTTGATCAGTTATGATAAAAATCGACCAATTATGTAATGCGATCATTTTTATCAACGAAGTTCAAGAACAAACACAAAATTACGGCACACAGTTTTGCTTTCATCATTTTTTTTTCCCCACGGTGGTAGTGAACGAGTTAATGTTGAAGTACTACTTGAAGCATGTACACTGAAAGAAGGTTTTTACGATGGCAACAGTCTGAGCCTGGATGGATTAATTGACTTTATATTATTCTCAATGAAACCTCTAAGTCGCATTAGTCGCAAGCCTTTTTCTTTGGCGGGGTTGTTTGGAACGTACCGTGGCCTCATTGCACACGCCGCACTTGACCACGTGCTGGTGGATTTTGCCCTCCACCGAGATGAGACTCTGGCACACCCGGCAGCTGATTACGGGCGCGCTGCCGCTCTCGGGGGAGGTGAGGGGCGAGTACGGGGGCGGGTCTTCGCCCAGGAGAACCGATGGTTGCGTGGGGCTTGGGAAGGGTGGGAAGCCTATAAAAAAAATAATAAATAATAATAAAATAACAATAACGATACAATTGCCAGACTTCAGAAAGAGTCATTTACTACAGAAGCATTATCAGTCAAAAACTTGACAAAACACCCAAAAGGAAAGTAGTAAATGCTCATTTAATGTGTCACACAACCAGCAATGTTCTCACTCTTCCGCTGCATTTTTCCAAAATGATGTCATTTGTCATTTTTCCTCCTCAGATATTTGATCTCTTGAAAATTATAAATTGATTCTTGTAAAAATTACAAATGAAAATTGTATTTGTCTTCTTGTGAAATACAATTTTACTTCCCTCTCTTTAACGTATCATATCACAAATTAAGTCTTGTGATTCCACAACATGATCTACAGAAAATAAAATAAAATGTATTCTCATAACATTGCTGTTGAATTTGCAGAATTACATGTTACCTTTTATATACTTTTCATTCACATAAAATGTCAATGTTATTTTCTGACAAGTAAGATTTATGAAACCATGGAGGGCACTTCTTTTTTTTTTTTTGCTCATAATGCGATGACTTATTTCTTATAATTCCCCACCTTAGCACTCGTAGAAATTCCGACCCAAGTGGTAGTAAACAAGAGTGACAAACAAAGGTTTTGTGCAACAGCACGGCAGGCGAAAAATGAATTCCAAGTTCCCATGACAAGTGACCTCTTTATGATTAACAAGCTTAAGATTTGGTCTCGAGTTGTGCTTTATGAAAGCAGCTTTTGCAAAGAAACATTCCTGGAATGCTGGGAGGGAAAATGTACATGCCTGAAATGCATGACTTGTAATATTGATTGGATTCAAATCAGTACACATTTGCGGTAATAGTCGAGGTTTTAAGACCACATTTAACATGACATAATTCTGTTGCAATTAAGCGACGCTTGACTCTTCAGGTGCCGTACGACTACAATATTCCAATGGGTGACTTTTTATTATTTCCTTAGAAAACTGATTTGATTAGAAATCAATACATATTGGTTGAAATACACAAGAAGAATGCTATAAATCGACACCAACTTGACATGTGAACGCAACCTCTCCCTCATCGACCTCTCATTGGCCAGACTGCTGCATAGACCCGCCTTCCGATTGGCCGCGGGACGCGTCGATCAAAACAGGTGCTTCTCGCTTATGCTCACCAGTGAACCAGCACAAATAGCTTGATTGTGTTCGAATTAAAAGGAAAATAAGCATTTAAAATATTACCAGTATACTTGAGATGAATCGAAAAATAATCGAGGAGTTGATATGCTGCTAATTTGACGCTTAGCGAACATTTATTTGGCCGGATAATAAAAGCTAGCTCGCGTGCTATTAAAAACCCAGAGGCTATCACTAGTGATGCGTTCGTGTCCTTACAGAAAGAAAACAAGAGCCAAAAGAGCATATTCAGTATCCCTTGGTGGCGAAGTCCAGAGACAGCTGACAACCGACGTCCTCTCCCGGTGTACAAACAAGCACGACGTAATGGTTGTCTGTCACTTGTCACAAGCTAGCTGTTAGCATCGGGTTAGTCAAGGCGGAGGATGGTCAGCGCGAAGGCGACGGCAGCGGCTACTCACTCTGCGGCTTGCCGGCCACACCATAGGGCGCTGCGCCGGGCGACAGGCCGCCGTTGCCGCTGCCCAGGGCGCCATCGCCCAGATCGGACAGAAGCGGGGACCTCTCGCCGTCCGCCATGGCGAGAGTGCGAGGGGGAGAGAGAGAGAGAGAGCCTGGCGCGGAGGGACAGAGGGAGGGAGGGAGAGGCGAAAAGGAGCGCTAGATTACGCGAGTGTGTGTTGTATTGTTGTGTCGGAAATGCGAGCGTCACGTGACCACGCGGCCGCTGCTGCGGTAACGACGCTTGCGCATGCGCACAAGCGCCACAACGAGTCCTACTTTTTACCTGTAGTGTAAATTTATCTTCTCTAAATGGCATTTAGGCTTAATGTGTTTTTTGTTTCCATTTTTTTGAAGTATTTTGTCGAATTTCTTCTGTTTTTTAAAAATTGTTTTTTCTCTCCAGTTTTTCAGACTGATTTTAAATTTTTGGGGAATATTTTTTTAATTTGTTTTTCAGCATATTTCTTCCCGGATTGGGGAATTCGTTTAAGATAAATTCCGGTTTTCAGAGTAATTTAAAATTATGAAAAAATGTATTTCAGGATAATTATTTTGGTTTTTAGGAATTTCTTTTCAAAATATTTTTAACTGGTAGAAATGTTTTTCTTTTTCCAAATACAGAAACAATTAAATATGAAAAAGAGAAACAAATATTCCATAAAACAGAAAATATATGATAAAAAAGAGAAAAAAAAACAAATAAAAACGCTCGTTAAAGAAAAATGATTTCAACTGAATGCAATATGCTTCCGAACTGGTCCTACAGCAAAACAAGTTTTTAGAAAGTTACTTAATTATTATTTTTTGAAAGTCATTAGTTGAATGGTTATATATTCTATAAGTCTTATGTCTTCCATATGATACTAAAAAAAGCTGAATTTTTAAGAACAAAACTTTTTCTTTTTTAAAGTCATACATAACGTAAAAAAAAATGCAGATTTTGGCAAAAAAAAACCTGAAAAAAATACATCGACCTAAATACAACTGCAACGTTTGTCCACTAGGTGGCTTAAAGCACTCAAAAAAAGTCTCGAATAAAATCATCCATCCATTTTCGACAAAACTTGTCCTCACAAGGTTTATTCATGCCTTGCAATCAAATCAAAACTCCAACATGCATTCTTGTCATCTGGCTCGAACTCAGCCTCCAGCCTGACGAGCAAGCAACACAGAAAATGAATTGAGCATGTACCTAATGAAGTGTCCCGTGACGTTTAGTTGTCAAAATAATTTGTGTAAACTTCAATGCAGGACTGAGGGCCTCACGTGATATAGGCACTATTTTGCAGGGTTACAAAAACTTGGTTATAAAGACACAAATCCAGTTAAGTGACCACAAAGGTTTTCTGGCGTGGACGTTGCCTGCCGCCTGCTTTCAAACAAAAGATGGTTTGTGGGCCGATTGGCATTGGAGCAACTTTCTCATTTTCTCTGCTTGTGGAACACCTGCGAGCCCAGAAAGACCAGAATAACATAATGACAGCCTTGTTTGTGGGGGAAATGATGCCTTCCTTTCCTGTCGCGCGGCTAAGATTAGTGCACACACACGAACGGACTCTTTGCCACAGAAAGTCTCTTCAAAGTCCACGTCACCAAACCAAAGGCTTTTATTTTGGTGGCTTAAGTGGGGTGATTGGAGCATGTAAAAATACGTTAGACATCAGATAGTATCAAGTACACCTCAAGTCAAAAAATAAACACATTCAGGAAAACTATACAGTGGAACACAACAGCAGACTAAAAACTTTTGCAGGGACGGAACGCAACTGCACTGACTTGGCCTTTTAACGCGGAACCCAGCAAACGGCAGGAGACTGTCGCTTAGAGGAATCGCAAAGTTTTCCCAATGTGCGTCTTTGTGTTTTAAGCAGGGGTCCAGCGAAATTCTTGCATCGGAGTAATAAAAGAAAGGACCGGAATTGATCCGTCTTTGATTTTTACACAAAGATCCTGCAAAATTCCTGCATCGGAGTGGCAACAAAATATCGAGTAGTTATGTGTTTTTTTCCCACCTCTTTTACAAATTCCTGGACCTGTGTTGGAACAGAATTCATCTCTGAATGCGTTTATCACAGGAATTCAGAAATATTTGTTCGCACTTTAACACAGAGATCCTGTCAAATTCCTGCATTGGCGCCACGACAGAAAGAGCCGGACTTCCTTCACCTTCGTCTTTTATGCAAAAATCCAGCAGAATTTCTGCATCAGAAAAATAAGAATAAAAACGTTTCCACTTATTTCTTTTTTTCCAGAGACTCTGCAAAATTCTTGCGTCAAGTGGCAACAAAATATCCGGTATTGAATGGGCTTTTTCTTTTAAACATCGTTTTTTTTTAAAATTCCTGCATCGAAAATGTAATCCCACATTTATCTGCCGTTTTCTTTTCACACAGAACACAGCCAAGGCTGGGTTGGGTTGGTCGAGAATTGCTGGGTTGACTTCGTCCTACCAATTTCAGGCGCTGGTGCCCTTTACACAGAAGAGCGACAGTGAAAAGGCAGAAATGGCAGTGTGAAAAAGGGGGCTTGGAGTCCCGTGGCGCGAAGCTCAGAAGAGACAGTTCATGCACTTGACGGCTTTGCTGCCGTAGTCGACGCACTCGGGCCCGATGCACTGGCAGCAAGCGTTGTGGAACCAGCGGTACTTGGACCCGCCCATGGACTCGCAGTACAGTTTGCACTGGCGGATGGACACGCAGTCGTCGAAGTACACCACCGTGCACATGTTCTCTGCGGGAGAAGAAGTCAGGAAGAAATTGGATATATGTTATTTTGTCATAGTGCTGTCATGCAATTAATTTTTTTAAAACTAATTAATCGCAAAAAAATTACATAATTAATTGCGATTAATCGTGTTTTTCAATCACAATTTTTTTTATGAAACTCAGAACCGATATTTACTTGAATAAAATCTTAATAATACGTAATAGGATTGAAAAAAAATTCAAACAAAATTATGTGACGAAAAAAAAAATAAACATCTGTAAATATGCAACATAAAAAACCTCAATGAGTGCTTTGCTTTCCACATCTGTAATTATTTTGTAAATATTTCATCAGGAAATGAAGGGAAAGAAATCGTCACCTTGCGCGTCGTAGCTGGCGTGGATGCTGTTGGCGGGCACCGACACGTTCTGGTGCGGGCCGTCCAGCGACTCCAGGAAGGAGACCAGGTTCTCGTGGTGGGACAGCTCCTCGGCCACGGGGAAGGTGACCACCATCATGTTGACGGGCGCGTCGCCTTCGGTGAGGGCGCGGAAGAGCGACGGGATGGGTCGGTGCAGCTCCTCCACCGTGCTCTTGGACGTGGCTGGAGAGTCGCTGTAGTTCTTGGGATTGCACATGCCTGACAAATGCACGCCGGAGAAATTGCACAAGTGGATTAGTAGAGGGTGACATTCTTTATACATGACAGAAGGTGGCGACGAAGAGCGAACACTCAATATTATTCTTGAAATTTCTTACATAATAAAACATGAAATAAAACTTCATTTCAAAATATTTAAAAAAAAAAAAAAAGTCTCTCTCTTTCCCACCCCCAAAGAAAAAAATGACAATATTCCTAAAATTGTCTATTTTGATTCTCCAGCAATAATTTGGGAAATATATTTTTACACTAAATTAATAAAAAAAGAATGAATGACTGAAATTTAAAAAAAAAAAACATTTAATTTCTGAAGCCATTTGTAATTTTAAGAAAGTAACTTTTACCTTGACTTTTTTTCCCCATGATAATAAAATTAATTAAACAAACCTCATACAGTGATGATAACTTTGGTGAAGCAGCATGTGGCTCACATTGTTATTTTCAACTCAGAGTTCCGAGTCACCGTAAACAAAACGACGAGACGGCGGCTCACGCATTTCGTAATCATTTCGTAAACAGTATTCCTCTGCTCTCGCACTCTCTCGCTCTTGGCGGAGTTGTCGGCACGACGCTCACCTACGCAGTCGCAGCACTCCTCCCACAGGTTGCCCAAGCACAGCATGCACTCCTTGCAGCACGAACAGTTGCCGTCAATGGGTCGGCACTGGCACAACTCCTGCACACAAAAGAGAAAGCGGGATAAAAGATCCAAAATGGACGCCTCACGTCACGTGATCCGCCCCAGCCAATAAGAAAATGAACTGACTATTCAAACTAATAATAAGGTCCAATGAAATGAGAGCAACAAAGAGCGTAGTCATATTTCAATAAGCATCTCCGATATTTGACGTCTTTAACCGTCAATGGCAGTAAATGAGTTGATAGAAAACAACAACTCCAGCTCATCTTTGTTCCGCGGGCGAACCGAACACTCGGCACCAAGTCGGGTCATTTGTCTGCGCTCGCCCAAGGAGCGGTGGAGGGGTCGTGTTTGTATATGTAACGTAGGTGGGGGAAGGACGTCGACTTGGATCGGCTCGACGCGTGCAACTCTGAGCCTCAGCCTCCTCATATCGGGCAATTGGAAAGAATTTTGACTCGACTCGTTTTACATTTCTCAACATTACATTGACCGGTTCGTGTTATAGTTCTGAGTCTCGAGTTCTTCTTTTTTCGGACCACAACCGGTTAGCTAGCACAAGGTTTTTTTTTTCTCAACTCTGACATCAAGTGCGTTGCTTTAGCTCCTCTGAAGTTTTGTTTTCATTCCTCAACACTTTTTACAACTTTCCAAATATGGAACAGGGCTTCTGCAGATTTGTGCAGCAGCATGAGGCGGTAGTGAGGAGCCAAGGAGGGGGAAAGTGTAGCCATGTTCTGTTCCCCAGGTGTTTTCTCCCCCACCACCCCGCTTCTTTCTCCCGCCTCCCTCATAGCGGTGACCTTGACTCGGAGGAATGTGCTCTCGGTTCCGCCTCGGGTAAGAAAGAAAGCAAGCGGGGGGAGGTGAGGGGAAGTGGAGGGTTGTGGAGGTACACTTTGGGGCTGGCGCTGAAATGTTCTGGAAGGTTCACCCACTTTTTCAATTCCGTCTTTCGAACGGGCTTCTGTTTTGGTTCTTGTGATCAAATTAACTGTTTGGAAGTTGACCCAGTAGTTTTCCACCTTCGGAGGTAGCGTCGGAATCGTAACAGAGGCGGGACACCGCTTAAGGTAATGTCGCATTTCAGAATAAAAGTGCACTCGGTGGGGTTTCAAAATAAAAGCAGTGTTGGTGTTGTCACCTAAACAACAGGAGATTATTCTGATGGTGAGGGATTTCAAAATAAAAGCTCAACATGTCACCCAGGCAATATGAGAATGTTCTATGGGGTGTGTGAATTTTTCAAATTTTTTTTTTCTTCCTTGAAATCACATTTGGGTGCTTAACCTCGAAAGTCCACAAATCCGACAAAACATCCTCAGGTGGTGCGAAACGAACCGAAAAGTCAAACGCAAAACACGCCGACTAAAATCTCGCCGTGTTTTTGCCGTAACAGGCAAATGAAGTGCTTCGAAGTGTTTTTCATTTCCCCTTGTGAGGCGTCTGGACTGCAGCTGCGAGCAGGCGCTGTAACGAGGCATCAAGCTCTCTCGCGTCTTGACAGCTAGCAAGTTGGTGTTAGCGAGGTCGCGCAGGCTGCCGCGCTGGCCGATGATTCATCGGGCACAAGAACAAGAAAAAAAAAAAAGAAAGCTATGAGAAAAAGAAAAAGAAAGCCACCTGGAAGCAGCGAGGGGCGGCAGATGTTTTGGATTGGAATCCAGAGAGAAAACAAGCCGGCTGCTAGGAGCCGCTCGGAAAACATCGGCTCCAACGGCCGCTGACTGATTCAATTAGCGTCAGCGCTAAAGCGGCGGCCAACTATTTTTAACATCCAAATATTTACAGCGCTCGTCTTCAAAGTGAACGATGTCACAATACTACAAGAGTCGACCTCCGCCAAGACCAAAACATGCTTTTTGGCAAAAGATGCGATGGAAACACGACAAATGGCGAGCTTGTCAGCGCAGTGAGATTGGATTGAGAGAGACACAGAAAATGTTGCGATGCGTTTTGTCGATACGGATCACAACTGGGTAAAAAAAAAAAAAAAAAAATGAGGACACCACTATAAAACTTTTTTTCCTCTTAATATTGAGATTGCGATTTAATAAGCGATTATTTTTTCCAAAGGTCCTCTCCACATCTATTGTTAACAAACAAGTACACACACACACACACACACACACACACACACACACACACAATTAAACACCAAGGCTCAAAATCGATTCCTTTAAGAACGATTAGACGTTTAGGGGGTTTAAAAAAAAAAGCTGCTAAAAATGGTTGTATGTGTTACATTTTTACACGGTCTCGACTCGAGGTGTCAAAATGAATCGACTTTAAATAATCGAGTGTTTGTAGACGAAACTCAAAAGTCAAAATCGAAACTCAGGACTCGATTGTGAAATTCGTTACTGATATGATACGAAAATTGTACTAGAATGAAATTTGTGATTCGTAGTTTTGCTGTTCAATTTGTTGAAGCGCAAAAATGCTCATTTTGACTCGTTAACTGCGATGAGAAACCGCTTATTTGTAACCCTGCCAAACGCACTCATATACACACTCTCACTTTCTCTCAAACACTCTTTCTCTAACACACACACGCACACACACACACCAGCAGCAGGAGTCTAATTTGAGCAAATTCGATGTGACGGGTAGCGGAAAGCCAAGCAAACAGCTCATCTCATCACAACAGATCAATTGACTTGCTGTCCCATCTTTTGCTAGAACTTGACACACACGCACAAACACACACACACACACACCCCCACGTGTATGTTTCCGCTCTGATTTTGGGTGAGCTCATATTGAAAGGGGCTGCGTTTTGCGTGCTAGAGAAGCGGGATCCGCGTTTACCTGGATGAGGCACTTGCTGACGTCGCTGGCGCACAGAGCTTTGTTACAGCCGGAGGTGAGCGACAGCAGCGACAGGAGGAAGAGGAGTGTGACGGTGGCAGTGGCGGGATGGATCACCTGACCAGGCCTCATCCTGACGGCTCACCTGCGCGGCACTGGAACACCTAGGGCGACCGCACGGCACAGACGGGAAAAACCTCAACAAGTGTGGAATGGCATTCTGACTGTAATTGCGGGACTATGGGGTATTCATTTTAAGACCTAGCAATAACTTCTACGGCAATGTTATGTTCAATAAGCACGGTCCCTGAAGGCAACATGAGATTTGATTAGTGGACCGATAAACAGACAACAGATGGATAGATAAAAAGACAAAACAGTGATTGCAGACTCCCTAAAGGCAACATCTGACTTGATTTCGAATTCAGGGGTGGGCAACACAATTTGCAAAGCGGCCACATGCAAAACTGGAACACTTGCCAAGAGACAAGTCAACATACCAACTTAGCTTTTATTGCTATATTTAACAAAAAGATATTTGTACTATCGTATGAAGGATAAATAAATCTTTTTCATGCAGCAAAATAAGCAAGCTCATTGTGTTCTTAGCAAATTGATTGTAAGAATATGTGCAACTATTGGGTGGTCTTGCACATTTAAGTATGCATCTAACTGGTCTTCGGTTAAAAGCATACAATTCCATCAGAAAATGAATGCACCACTTTGCGATATAAATATTGCGTACTAGGCCATGATGGCGAGAGCAATATTTTTTTTCGATATATTGTGCAGCCCTATTTCACACGGTCCCTGAAGGCAACTCTAGACTTGATTTTTGGAAGAACAATTACACTATTTCAGTCGGTCCGTGAAGGCAACATTTGAGGATTTTTTTTTTTAAGACGATGTAGTTGTTGTAGCATAACTACTACCCCAGTGGTGGAAGAAGTTTTTGTAACCGTGCGAGAAGAATTAGCGAAACAACAGCAAACATCTGGCAACATCACCTTTAGTCTCGCGGCTTTCCACGCAAACATATTCCTTGTCTCACCTTTTCCCCCTCACACAAAACTATTCAAATCCCCGAAACTTATTTTTTGTTTCTCAACACACAACGTGCTCTCGAAACGATGCTTTAAAATGGCAGAATACTCACCAAGATGCGCTAAGAAGTCCTTTCTTTTCGAATGGCTCGGTTCGGACAGTGAATGTGCATGTGCGTGTGCGCGTGTATGTGTGTGGGCTAACCCGGGGCGTCAATTCCAAGCCTTAAAGGCACACGCTCCATTTTGGACCTCGGGTCCCACGCGTGGACTTGACGACAATGAGTGGGAAGAAGAGGCCGGTGGGGGAGGTCTGAGACCATTAGAGGGTGTCACTGGTGCCAAATAAGTTGTAAAGAATCGGAACTAAAAACACCATTATTTCTGTTGTTGTCGCACCCCTCCCGCCGTTTTTTGTCTTCGGGCGACCAACTGTGACGTCACATCACCTGCTGGGCTATTCAGGTCCACTTTCGATGACGTCCGGTCACGGTCGGCTTTGCCTTTTAATCTAATTGTACCAAACTTAATCACTCAAGGGGTACTAAAAGTTAAAGTGGGTTGTATATTTAATATAATGTTCTTTTCATTGTTTTTCAGAATACAAATCAGACAGAACTTAGCTGTGCCCGCCACCTGCTGGTGGAGATTCTTACTGCAGACTGACTCGACATCTGTTTTGGATCAGTTCTTCCACACAAAAACAAACAACTATTTGAACTCTTTTTTCATATACAGTCTAGATTTATAATGAAATTACCCGCGGAATATCCAGAAATGTAGCGCGGTAATTATTAAAACCAGAAGTATTTAAATAGACAATGAAAGTGACTCATGATTTGTCAAGGCTATTCCATAACTTCATATGCTTGGGCCGCTATTTAAAGTTTAAAAAAACTTTTAAAAAATTATGGCCCCAAAAAAAAAAAAAAAATCCCAACACGAGCAAGCTTTAGTTTCACAACAAATAAAATTTATTCAATTATATATTACAAGTATGTACAGGTCTTGTAACAAGTAAATATTAAAATAGACATTTTTTTTTAGAACTATCGTTCATCAAAAGGCATTATGTTGAAAAAATAGCTTTTTGCTGTGACCTCACATTGAAACCGTTGAAGTTTTCTTTTCTTTTTTAAAAACTTCCTTGCTCTCCTCAACGGACTCGAACGCAAATGCAGGATGGCACACACACTAACACACACACACACACACGAGGAGACGGCGGCGAGGAAACACGGGAAGAAAAAAAAATCTTTCGGGGAGAGAGGGTGTTGAAAAAAGGCATGCACAGCGTCAAATTGTGATGGGAGAAGAACACAAGCAAAAAAATAAAAAAGAAATTAAAAAAAAAAAAAAGGACGGCGAAAAAGCACACAAGGACGTCACGGACACACCGAAAACAAACACTTTGGTCCATTAAGACAGGAGACGTTTACAATCAAAATATCTAGTACTTCTTTTTTGTTGGTTTGTTTTTGTACAGCGCTTTTTTTTTTTTAAACAATATTAATTACACTTTTTTTTTTTGCTATGTACAAATGCACATGTTCTTGTTTGTAAAAAATAAGTTAAAAAAAAAAAAAAGTAAGCGCACAATCTGTACACAAAAGTATCCACACAACATTTTGCAAGCGCGCGTGTGTGTGTAAGTGACCCTGCTTAACGCGACACGACGGTGGCGCTGGAAGAGTCGGCATCCTATGTGGCGTCCCTTTGGGGCCCCTGGACCGGCATCCGGCTGGTAGCTGGGGGACGCTAGGGCGGGCTCCTAAGTGCTGCCCCGCCGTGCCAATCGAACACGCCGCCCCTTTAAGTGCTTCACATTTTGGGCGTGGTGTGGCAGACTTGGCTCATATGGGCGTGAGGTCAAAATCGTCGTTGACCTCCACCAGCGGGATGTAGAACTCGGGGATCTCGAAGATGCTGGTGGACTTGTAGGTGGCTGGCTCCAGCTCTTGGAGCTTAAGCTGCCACTCCAGACGCTGCACGGCGTTCAGCGCCGCTGCTTCGTGCTGTTGACGCATCAGCAGGCACGTCTGGGAAATGCACAGTGAGTTCGATGAGAATGGTCATTTTAATATTTACAAATATCAAATCAAATATTAAATCTAAAATGTTTTCTCTCAATTTTAACACACACATCTACACATGCAGTTTCCGCACAATTCATTCTTCTATAAAATGTATATTTTAAATGTACATGGAAATAGTTTGACAATATTGTTTTAAGGAAGACAACCAAATGTAAAACAGTTTCTAAAGTTTACAGGGATAAGTGTACGGAATTATATATTTTTTAAAGTTAAATATGTGAAATTGTTTATTTTGTATTTTATTATTTACAATAAATACATGAACCAATTACAAAAAAAATAAATAAAATAAATACATAATATGGCCGTTAGGCACCAGAAGTCAAGTTGAGCCCATGTGAGACAGGTTTGAAGCGTTTTCGCGTAGACGTCAAAACTGACCTTGAGCTTGTCAAACTTGTCGTCGACGTCTTGCAGCCAGGACATGAACTGCCTGGCATTGAATCGATCCCTCACTGACGTTTTGCCGTCATCGCTCTGCAACGCGAAACACGCCGAGGTCAAGAGGCCGCCGGTCAAGGATGACCTGGTGGCTCTGGCGGTTCTCACCTGGACGTCTTGGGGCATGTTGTAGACTTCGGCGTCCAGCAGTACGGTGCAGGCACTGAATGGCAGCGTCTGATTGGCCAGCGTCCTCGCCGCCCGATAGTGCACACGGAGGACCTCCTGCTCGTTGGACACGATCAGCTTCTCCTGTAAGAAGCAAGAAAGAAAAACTTCTATTATGCGTGACGTTCGGTGAATCTTGCAAGACTTGATAGATTATGTCAGAGTATCTTCATTCGCCTTTGAAAAAACAAAAGATGGACGGACGGACGGAAAACGGCGACCGTATGTCATCTCACCCTCTCGATGCTGTGCTGCAGGCGCAGCTTCATGCGGACCACCTCCTGCTGTTTGAACATCTCCTTCAGTTGCTCGGGTAGCGAGGGGGGCGGAGTTATCTGTCCAGGAGATTCCCGTCAATTCATTCTCTAAGTTCTACATTTAGCGGTACGTTGTGTGTGAGGACCTACCGTGGGAATACAAAGCTTGCTGAGCGGGTTCCCATCCAGGAGGTAGGAACCGTTGAAAGTGACGTACTCGTCGTAGTACTGCGGCGGCTGCGGCGCCACGCTGCACAGCACCTTGCGCTTCTCCTCGATCTTTCTACGAATGTGCAGGAACTCGTAGTAAGGGTTGGCACGCTCCGTCTGGTAGGGCTCGATCTCTTCCAGTTTGACCGACGCCACGATGGCGGCGAGCGACTGCTGCTGGACGGGTTCACCGCTGTCCCGTTCAAGGTCCTGCTGTGGGATTGGACCGGTCTGGCAGGAGGGCGGCTTAGGCATCTTCCGTTTACGCGGGTGGGGCAATTGCAGGTCCACTTCCTCGTCAGAGGAGCGAAGCTTGAGTTTGGCGCCAGAGCAGTCCGACTCTGGTTCTCCAGACTGGGGGGACGAACTACTTGAGGTGCTGCTGCTACTGCTGCTACCACTACTATTGCTGCTGCTGCTGCTGCTACAGCTGCTGCTGCTCAGGTCGCTGTGGCTTGCCGGCTGCATGGCAACCAGACTTGAGTCTTCAGCCAAGGACTCAGGTTTCCTGTCCACTTCCATGGGCTCTGAGTGAAACTCAGAGGATAACTCCGCCGTGAGCTGCTCTTCAAGTAAAGAACTTGGAGGGTTCTCAGGCTTCTGCTGGACATCGCACATCTCTTGGTCCTTAGTCGCACTGGACTCATCGTCCGACATCTCCATCGGAGTGTCACAGGTGACTATATCAGAAGGTCTTGGATCTAGATTCTCTTGCGGACATTTAGACTCTGTGCTTGGTAGAGATTCAGACATGCAGGTGGACGGTACTGGACTTTCCGTTACCTCCATCTTGATGGTCTCAGGGACATTTTCTAGACTTTGTTGTTCTGTGGCATCCGTGGTCGTCGGCTGTTCCTTCTGGGCCAAAGCCTGGGCTGAAGAAGGGTCCACCGGCAGTTCGTTCGCAGGAACAGGTTCCCCTTGCTGGAGGATTTCAGAGTTCGTGAGTTCTGGTGGTTCTGTCGACAGAGATGCTAACGGTGGATCCAAGTCTCCGTTGGTGGCTTCCGTTTGTGAAGTTGGACTTTCCAGACAGGGGATGTCCCTCATGACAGTGGCGTCAGATGGTTCTATTGGAGGACCACCACACAGAGTGAGACTTGGTGGCTCTCTGTTCGGTGAGGAGCTGCCGGCGGAGTCTTTACACTCTGCAACCGACTCTGTGTTTGGACATTGTTGAGCGACACTCACCTCTTCTCTTTCTGCCGACATCTCCCTTGTACGCGGAGTCTCCGCGTGGGGCTTTGGCGGACTGTCAGTCACCCTGGTTTCAGCGGACGCGTTGGCATCCTCGTCCAAGATAGCCCTGAGGTACGGCGATTCGTGTCTGCCGGGAACGGTCGACCGTTGCGCATCCGGAAGAACAACGCAGTCCTTATCCAGAACAGACGGCAATCTGGTGGCTTGGATTACAAGAGAGGAATGCAGGAACGTGGGCTGCGTGTCCGCCTGCTCCAAGTTCATGTCGGAGTCATACTCCACGTGCTTCGGGGTCAAAATCGCAGCCTGGCAGGAGTCCTCCGAGCTGGCGACCGACACCAGGGACACGGACCTGGACATGAGGCTGCAGTGGTCGCTTTCGGGCCGCGGGGATCTGCTCAAGCAGTTCTCCACTGCCGACATGACCTTAACGCCGATGGAGGGCAGGCTCTTTCCATCTAGGGACACGGTCCTGAGACTGGAAATGTCCTTCAGGGTTTTCTCTCTGCCGTGGGCATCAGAAGTTTCCGAGCTTTTGGAGCGCATGAGCTCTTTACTGAAGCACGTGTCCGTCTTAGTCCTGTCTTTCGGCCTGGATTTTCCAGGGTCCGGCAGAGGTCTCTGTTTGAGCCTTTCTCGCTCCTTCTGTTTTATCTTCTCCAGGTGCTTCCGGTGCCACTGCTCGATCTCTTGGTCCTTTAGGCTAAGCATTCGCTCAAAGCTGGTCTGCATCAGGTCATCGTTCACCAGTCGCTTCTCTTTTGGCCTGGCATCTCGTGTTCCAGCACTGGGGGTTTTCGGTTTGGGCTTTTCAGCGTCCGTCTCACTCGGCTTGACTTTGCTGGTCTTGGACTGCTGGGAGCGGTCCTTGTGTCGATCCTTGTCTTTGTGTCTGTCCGAATCTCTGTCTCTCTCTCTTCGGTCCCGATCTTTGTCTGGGATCCTCCCCAACTCGTCCTTACATTTCGTGAAGGAGGACTTGCAACTTTCAGAGACATAAGACTTCTTCTCTTCCAAAAGTAATTTCAGATTGGAACTCGAGGACAGACTTCCATCTTTAAGCTTCTCTTTTCTTTTTCGGTCACAGTCCTTCTCCTTGGAGCGATCGGATCTGCTGTGATCAGAGGTTTTCTCCAAAGGCTTCTTCTTATCGGAACTTCTGTGATCCGTGACGCCGTAATCTCTATCAGAGCGTTTGTCCGACTTGTCTCGACTCTTTCGACTGTCTTCGTGCTTCTTAGCCGCAGATACAGACTTGAGTTTATCGCTCTCCTTGTAGTTTTTATCACCAGGCGAGTGGCAGGAAGCGGCTCCGGATCGCTCTTTTTCTTTCCAGCGCTCCAACTGATTCTGCGGTTCTGCTCTGTCTGTGTGCTCCGACTTGAGCTTTTTTTCCTTGTCCGGATGCTTTTTCTCCATTTTTTCCGGTTCCTTCTCTTTTCCTGGGAGCCGCTTGTCTGTTTTCTCTCGCGTGAGCTCCAGATGTTCCTGATCAGCTGCAAGAGTTATGGGCGTCTCGTCCTTCTCCTCTTTCATGTTGTGGCTCTGTGGCAGCTCGGCATCTGGAATCCGCCCGCCGCACTCGCCTCTGTCGTCGCGTTCTTTCGCCCTCTCCTCCCTGCGCTCTTTTTTCACCGCCTTGTCACGCTCGTCCCGCGGCCGCTTTTCTTTGCTGCTGAAATGTTTCTCCTTGGCGTTCTTCTCCTCCTTGAAAGGGGAGCCGTCGGACATCCTCTGCAGGGAGCAGTGCTCCTCCGTTTCACGTTTCATAGGCGGCGCGTCGTCTGTTTCGTCGCTTTTGAAGAAGTTCTCCTTCCAGAACTCTCTGTCAAACTCCAGATTCCTGTGGCCGTCTCTTCTGGCGTCCTTCTGCCTGTGACGGCTGCGCTCCGCCTCGTACTCTCTCCGATGTTTGTCTTTCTCCTTATGTTTAACTTTGTGTTTTTTCGCCGCTTTGATGTCCAGGTCTGTCTTGCGCGCGGCGCCTTCCGGGCCGACCGGGCCAGCGGAGTCTCTGCTGGGGCTGGCGCGGCCATCGTCACGCTCGCCATCCCTCTGGTGGTGCTTGCTCTTCTCCTTGTGCTTGTGCGCCTTGGTGCTGGAGCCTTCCGTGGAGTAGTCAGCGTCAGAGTAGTGGTTGTACTTGATGGCATCGGTGTGACACGAGCTATTCTCCTGCTTGAGTGGCGTGTGCTTATCCGCCAGACCGTGATTGAGTTTGGGTGACTTGATGGCCGACAAATGGAAGAGGTGCACGGATGAGTCGTCTTTGGGGCTGAAGGACATCTTGAAGGAGTCCTCCTCGCCTCGGCCTTTGTCAGTGCTCTCCGACACGGTGGCCAGCTGCAGGACCAGCGTCTTGCTGTTCTCCTTCCCGTCCTCTTGGTTTTCCTTATTTTTATTCTGGCTCTTGTTCTTCCTCTTGACTTTGCCCTTGTCTTTCTGCTCGCCGCTGTCCTTTTTGACCTTGACACCCTCCGAGCTCTGGGAGCAGGTGGGCGAGCTCCTTTTGTCGGGGAGGTTCTCCTGCTCGTCGCTGGACGTGTCCGAGCTGCAGTGCACCCGAGGGATCTTCGGCTTCTTGGACTTGGAGGGGGTTTCCCCCTTGGCACTCTGCTTCCCAGCCATATTGTTGCGCTCCTTGTCCTCCTTCTCTCGCTGCCGCAATTCTCGCCGCAGGATATGTCGGTCATTTAGCGCTTTACTCAGGTCATCCTCCTCTTCCTCGTCCTTGAACTCATACTCGTCCATGTCCGGCATGCACGATGACGACTTAGCCTTGGCGTCAGAGTCCTTCTCTGCGTCAGAGTCGTCCATGTTGTCGTCCATGCTGGACGGGTTTACAGAAGGCGGATCCTCAGAGTCTGCAATACAAAAAATAAGGGAAATGCATGACACGACTGACAACAATTTTATTTTGTGACAAGAAGATAAATATTTTGTGTACCTGAGGAGCTGTCGTCTTGGTCCGAGAGCGCCGCCTCTCCTTTCAACAGCTGCTCCAGCTCCTCCGAGTCGGCCACGTCCACCGGCCGTTCGCCGCGCTTGTTGGCCTGGAAGGCATCTCCACCGTGGCGTAGCAGCAGCTTCACAATCTGGAGGAGAATCCGCGAGAATGTGGAATGAACTAACGCTAAACATGATCTTAACAGATAATCGGTGCGAGTCATCTTACGTCTTTATGCCCGCTGCTGGATGCGTCATGGAGAGGCGTGTCGTCATCCAGCCCTTGCGTGTTCACCTCAGCGCCAGCGGCTATTAACACCTTCGCCACGTCGTAGTAGCCCAGGTTACAAGCTTCGTGAAGCGGGGTCCAACCTACGCGACAGACAAAATCGGTACATGTATTTCCATTACGATTCTCATGGTACACAGAGGCACAAACAAAGATAGACTGGGAAGTGGAACTTCCCTTAAAAAAAAAAAAAATCCATGCTATTGTTTTCATCTAATAATATAAAAATAATACAAGTGATTAAGTGGAGGGTCCGACCTGCAAAGTCCTTGACGTTGACATCAGCTCCCAAGCTGATGAGCTCCTTAACTTGCTTGGCGTCGCCTCGTATAGCGGCCATGTGCAGTGGGGTCTCGCCACGCTCGTTCCGCTTGTTGACCTTGTCCTTCTGCCGCGACGAGGCGCTGCTGGGGACCTTCTTGGAGACGGGCGTGGTCTGCGAGGGGTGGCTGGGTGTGGAATCTGTGATGGACATTCAGACAGAGAAAGACATGAGACAGCTTCAGTGTAACTCAAGAAAAGTAGCACGCTATAATATTGTACTCTATAAAGTTTTTGTCACAGTCCCCCCCCACCTCGCCCCCAATTCAATGGACATTATGCTGCTCCATCGGGTGTTTGGCATTTGCTAAACAGTTGCTTGTTGATTTCTTGCCACCATCAAAATTTTGTTCACAAGTTTAAGGAAGGGTGAAAAAAAAAGGGGGGGGAGGGGGGCAACGGCTCGCATCTTGAAAAATTTGGAAAAAGTTTTTTTCCCCCCGAACCCTCTTCAATGCGTAACCGGTTGCCCAGTGGGCTTAACCTGAACTAAACTCGAAATGGAGCACACACCAGGACTGTTGGCCGTCATTTGCATGAGTAGAGCCATCTGCTTGCGCTCGGACAGTGGGTAGCCAAACAAAAGGTTGGGGGCTTGGGACTTCTTGCCCCCGGCCTCCTTTTTCACCTTCTTCTTATCTGGTCCATCCTTATCTGCAAAAAAAAATAAAAACAAACCATTACACAGACAGACAGAGAGCGAGAGCGAGAGACAGAGAGAGAGAGAGAGATTCCTGTGTTGACTACAATCCCTCCACCTTGTATCTTGAAGCAGATTACAAGTATGAGGTTGAAAAGGCAGTTAAGACCCCACCCCCCTATTCCCCCCCAGTCTGTGAGGACACACATGCGTGGGCAGATGCAGGGTGAGAAAACACACACACGTGCTTGTGTGTGCTGCGGGCGAGGCGGA
Source organism: Idiotropiscis lumnitzeri (assembly GCF_059441095.1). Taxonomy (NCBI): domain Eukaryota; kingdom Metazoa; phylum Chordata; class Actinopteri; order Syngnathiformes; family Syngnathidae; genus Idiotropiscis; species Idiotropiscis lumnitzeri. The sequence goes on from NC_142402.1 coordinate 17,568,782, forward strand.
AAGGGGGAGTGAGAAGAGACTCGTGGAGAGCAGCGGCATCATTCCAATCAGTGGATTACCTGCGTACGTCCGGCAGGGGGCCGCTAATCTCTCCCCCCAGGTCTCAGCGGACTGGCCTGGGTCTGACTCATCTGTGGTGCAAAGCATCGTGGGAAAGCACGGCATTAAAACGCTCGCCCTGCTCACGTATACGCACGCACATTATGTATGAGTCATGGCGACGAACAGCGGAGGGTGGCAGTGGACAACAGGCTGCTCTTTACGCCCCACCATCAACCCTCAATGTTATTTTCACCAACATTCAAAAATGACTCGAGCAATTATGCCATTAGACTAACAATACACCACAGCTGGGTAATTAATTGATTTGATTAATCCCCAGAAAATTTTAATACACTTTTTTTAAGTGGCTTTCCGAATTTAAAGCACATCTCCGCTGACATGTACGGTTTACACTAACATGGCTGTGAACAGAGAGTTTATTTACAAAAGCAGCATCACTGTTGTAAGGACATTACTGAGAGATGCCATGAAATATAAAGAAATGAAATCATAGCACGAAGCGAGAGGACGAGATCTTGTGAGTGGTTCTGAGAATTCTCATCAGGCCGTGAGGCGCTGTCGACGTTTACAGCAAACAGCGGCCTCCAGGCACGATGAAAGCGAAGCTGGGGCAGCGGCGTTGTAAAATGCCCCATGGCACACTTTACTGTAATTACAGCATTTAAATTGAAACCAAACAAGCTGCGACCGGGCTAAATGAAGAGTCGATTAGGGTAGCAGACAAGCCTGTTGCACAAGTTCAAGGCGTTTGAGTTTGGAGTTAAAGTTGGAGAAACTCTTAAAGACAGAGCGCATGATTTTCTGAGAATCTCACATCCAAAAAACAACAAAACAACCGCATGTCCACGTCGGAACCGTCCCTGACCGCTCATACGTGGACAAAAGAAGAAGAAAAACAAAATACAGCTTTGCACAGTTGCAGGTTTTAAAATGACTGCAGGGAGTATTTATGGCAGCGGCAAGACGACGGAAATCACAATGACCATTTACGTCGTAAAACTTTGCGGTTGATCGGCCTTGTGGTTATTTTGAAGGATGCTGTCATGTTTCCTCTGTATTCTCTTACAGTTTGCAGAAATACAAAAGGAAAAAAAAAATCATACTGTCGAGTTCTGATGGTCACCCAGACAAAAAAAAATATAAAAATAAATTAATTAAAAAAAAAAAAAAGAGGAAAAAAAAAAGGAAACCTACCCCCCCTTTGTCCGACTCTCATAATGCCAAGCATCTCACGTCCCGTTTCTCCACCAATCACCGGCCACTCTCTCGCTCCCTCACACAGATATATGGTGCCTTCAGGGACCTCCGGAATTTATGAAGTTCCTAATAACTCGCAACTACTGCTCTCAGTCTATAATGTTTCCAAATTGTTATTCTTAATTGTTTTGCTGTTATTTGACTATATTAATCAGTTTTACTGTTTTGCATGCACCTGGAAGGGAAGCAATGATAAAATTTGGAACGGCATGTTCATGTAAATATCAGTTCATCACACACACGCACACACACACACACACACACAAAAAAACTCGCGCATTAACTTACGGCGGTATTTAAACGGCCTCTCACTGGCTTTTCAGATGCAGCCAAAACAATAACAAAAGCCAGTCTAGTGTATCGTTTCTTTACTTGTTTGCAGTTTTCCAAAAAGAAACAAACTACCAATGATATACAGTTCTAAAAAGATTTAGGCAGTTAACCACTATGAAATATTTTACGGTATACATTCATTTAGTTATTTTACTGCTCACAGTTTCATGTTGCCCTGTCCTAAAACGAAAAGATTGAAGCCAATTCTGCTTCAACATTTTTTTTACTGTTATACATGTGGTTGATGGGAGAAGTTATTGCAAACAGGCACTACCTTCTTTATGTTTAACTTCGACATCGTTAAAAGTGTTCCTGTTGACACAAAACAGCACCTTGCATGTTTTGCATTTTTCTCTTACCAGAACGAGCGCAATTTCTGGTGCAGCGTTAAAGTCACGCTCCAAATATACGCAGACAATTAACTTGTACATGGCAAGTCACTAAAGTGACATTCCCCAAATAATGATGCCGAACCCCAACAACCAAGTTGTTCAACAACTGGCCAACAGGTGGACGTGATTCGAGGACATGGCAACCCGCCTGCCAGCAAGTGCTTACGGGATGAAGAGGGGGAGGTAAGGAGTCCTTACCGGTGTCCGAGTCTCGCTCCTCCGTCGTCGTTGTCGTCCGGGGCGGACTGTTCGTGAAGGAGAGCTTGCGCTTCATGGAAGACTTGACTTTCCCTTCCTTTCCCAGCAACTCGCTCCGGTCCAGCTTGGGCGTTTTGGTGAAGGGGGACAACTTGTCTTTGCACTGTTGTGGAAACAAAAAGAAAAAGGGTGAAAAAGACATTTTTAGGGATACAATTATTTTATCTCTGCTATTTTTTATAGGTTCTCACTTAGTCAAGATCAAAACATTTGCCAAACTTGTCTGAAATAAACGGTGACGCAAGACTTTTCCATGCACCCTTTTCCAAAAAGTCAAGATAACCTCTGAGCTTTCGGGAAAAAAAAAAAAAAAAAAAGAAAAAGAAGTGTGGAGGTGGCCCAAACCAGTTTCTGTTGACTGAAAGAGGAGTCCGTATTTTTTATTTTTTTTTTTTATGCGGTGGGGGAAACTGTCATGACATATGAAATGTGCGGAAAAAAAAAAGAAGGCAATAATTAGGGAATACAGCGTCTTGAATTTCATGGCAGTCGCTATAAATACGACAATGACGTTTTAATGTCGCCGGCGAACCAAAGTCAGACATTTAAGGCTACAAGTCATTCCTCAAATAAAACTCAGGGTAAGGAACCAAGGTTTGTACCTTTTTCCCCGCTTGCTTTTCCACCATGGCGCCATCTCTGTCACTCCCAGGTTTGGCCATGGTGTGGCATCCGACTAGCTGAGACAGCTCCGGCACAGCGGGTTCATCATGCACCTGAAACCCAACAAAAACGTCAGGTGTATTTTTACGAATGTCAGAAAATGCATGTTCATGATTCAAACAAAAAGCGGGATTTTTTTCTCTCAATAGTATGGTCGAGAGAGGTTGAAAAGCGTTTGAAGTCATCATGCTACTCTTGACAATTGATTCCAAAAGTTACCCGAGTATCTGTAGCACGATATCGATCGTATATCGATTTTCTTCACAATCACGGCAAGACGGGCAACACGCCCCCTGCTGGATGCCAACGCAAGATCAGCCGTTAGTCAGCAAACAGACGTTCATCTCGCGGAAGGGAGGAAGCAAGAGGCCAACCTTAAAAGCGACAGTGGCCGCCTCGCTGAAGACAAATGTAGCGAGGGCAGGCGGCGGCAACTATAATTACGACGGCGTGCGGGCCCCACGCCAACTCGGCATTGGCCCGACCGGCGCCGCCATTAACCTTAGGCTGTTTCGAGTTGGGATCAAACCTCGACACAGTTCACACAGACGACAGCTAAAATGATCTTGGCAAGCTCACGCGGGCTATTTGAGGGCCGCATAAAAAGCCCATCAAGCGCACAAATGAAGCGTGTGAAAAGGGCACACCGATTGGCTCGCTGGTCCCCCAAAGGACTCCATATCAGGTCGCAAAACATGTTTTTTTTTTCCGGACGAAAAGGCGGAGGAATCCGGGAATGTGCTGCAATAGCAGTTGATGGGTGCCACAAGTTCTCCATGCAACACAGATGTGAAGCACTTCTCAGAAATCGCGCCTGTCCATCTTAATATTACCAGATTTGGGTTGAACTCAATAATGACCAAAAATAGTCCAATGGCCGAAAGCTGGGCTGAAGCAGTTTAAAAGAGTTCGTGCATCAGGGATTAATGCTGCTACTTCCGGTGTACCCGCCATGGCCAACAGGAGGCAGTATAAAAAAAGTCATGCAGGCACAAAAGAAGAATAGGACTTCTGCTACGAGTGATATGGTGATTCGTTAAAAGTGTCAAAGGCAGGTGATCATTCTTCCTCGCACATGAAGGATATATTCCAGTGATGCTTGTTAAGTCATCTGTCTACGTGTGTTACTGACAACCATCCTTATCGATGCTAACCGTTCGCATGGCGACACAGTTTTGCATTGTTTGTTACCATTAAGTGAAGTGGAGATTGCAACAAAAATGTGATTATTTGGAGGTGCGGTGGAGAGTGGGTGGTGGGGTGAATTATTTTCTTCTTGCTAGGTGAGGCGTAACAAAAAAGAATTGACAATGTACTCTGTACTCAAAACAGAAGTTATTTTTCTAGCATCAGGCTGAAACCTCCTATGTCACAATTCGGTAAATTTCACATTTAAAAAAAAAAATCTTGAATATCGGGGAATCCACACAAGTGGGTGTTATTTTTACAATAGTTGAGCAACTGTTGAAAATGGCGTGCTCTCTGACGACACAATGATAACGGTTAAACAAACGTGCAGTTTGTGGGGTCTCCCGATAAGTGGTCATTTTGGAGGTACGGGCATTCCGCCCAACGCCGGCAATTTGTCAAACCACACTGCGACGATTCTGATTGCTGGAACCTACCCTATCTGTAAATCCCGTCATGACGACAGCTCTGAGTGGTTTTGGCGTACGTCCTTGGTGGAGGTAAAGCTGCTAATGGAGTAGCTCCGCCGCGTGGTAACATGCTAGTGAGGGGCGCAATTCGGGATGCTTGTGGTGTTGGCGCAGCTGTACGAGAAGCACATCCAGTGTAGTAACCCGATCCTGCGACTGCAGCACGGGACCAGTGCTAAGAATAGCAACAGGGGCCTGACACGCAGCAGAGGAACAAGCAGCCGCAGTAGCGTCAACGTCGCCGATGGACCATATGCGTGGCACAAAGGAAAACCATACCATGGCGCCCACTTCGCCATGGTGACGACAACACGAGGGGGTGGAGGGAGCAGCACCCTCGCTGCGACAACAAACAGCCCGTCACACGTTTTCTAGCATTGTATGGCGTCAAGCGAAATGATGGTTAGGGGTGGAGAGGGGTTGGGTGGGGGTGTGCATCGATTCTCAGTCGCCGCCCCCTCCTCCACTACTGACTCTCTAATGAGGAGCAGGACAAAGGCAGGCGCAAAAAAAAAAAAGCCTGATTACTACAGGCGAGAGTGAAAGGGGGAGAAAGAGGGGCCGGGGCAGCAACAAAGGCCCGCAGAGATCCAGACGTCCCTATAGCGTGACGGCGGCACTCGGGGCTTCAGGCCAACGCCAGTTCCGCGTGGTTTCAGATGCGTTTTAACTAGGCACGCTGTCAAGATGACACAAAGGAATTGCCCTTCAACAACATACGTGATTAAATGGCACATCAGAGGAGGATGTGAAGCGCCACCCTGGCCAAATAGTGATAAAAGCGCATTTGCAATTAACAGCGATAAATGGTTAGTGCGACAGCTTCAGATTGCAATTATCGTATTAATGCATTTAACTGGTCTGGCATATTTAGCATCAAGCTTAAACGTTTTAATGCGGCCCGCCGAACTTGGAAGAAATTAAATGAATAAACCTTGTTAATGTTTTATTTTCTAAATACTGTGTTTTTTCAAAGACATACATTGTTGAAATGATTTGGTTCACTTTCATTGCAAATTAAATGTTTTTTTTTTTTTTCTCCAATGAGGTGAGGTTACCAAAACACTCCATCCATCTGCTCCTGGTCCGGCCCCTCTGTCAAATTTTAGAACCCATTGTGGCCCGCCAATCAAAATGTTTGCCCACCCTTGATCTATACTATAAACGCCGGGAGATCCTTTTTACCCCGCAAACAGCGGTAAACGCAGCTAGAGTTACAGAGCGGACCGGAACCGTTCCCAGCTCGGTCCAAGGTCGCACAGTGGGAATGATTGTCGCACTGTTGCAATAAAAACATAATTCCTCAATTGTCTGACTACTAAAACATGATGAAGGATGATATTCTATTTCTCCAAATGAAGGGTAATGTGTCTTCGGTGGAAATATTGTGAGCGTGCACTTGCCGGCCGTTAAAGTGAGCCAAAAGAATGCAAGTGAAGCCGTTGTGAATGTAGGTTAATGATCAGATATGCGAGCGGTGGACAAGAACAATGACGCCTTTGCTGGCGATTATGGGTTAAAAAGAAGCGGGGGTGTGTGCGGGTGCACATTGGGCATTAGAGTAAAGGTTAGGACCGAGGCTTGGGACGTGTCCTCATTCTAAAGCGAATCAAGCTCACATGAGCAAGGGAAACGTTTGCAGTCCATACGAGGAGGCTCCTCCACCGCGGATCGGGTCGGCTGAATAAGGAACACATGAGTGTGTCGAATGCATTAAAACAATTACGGTTAGCAAGTGGACGTGTTCCTGGAGGCGACCATTTAAAGCAATCACAAGGCTGCAGGTCTGCCGGCCCAATTATGATGTCATGCCTCTATCCAATGTTTATTTAAGTATCTGCTATGTAAGCAACATTATTAACAATGGGCGGCGTCAATTTGAAAATGAATGAGAATTTAATATTTTTCCAATTAATTTGTCGGAAGAAAAAACAAGAAATTCAAGACATGCTCGTTTCCGGTTTGTTTTGTTTTGTCATTTTTTTTATGCCACTCCAATCTAACCAATCAGGTGTGTGCAGTGCATTTGTGCTGTTTTGCATTCCGACACTGTACTCCTGCAGTCTGTCAAATGATCAAGCCCGTTAGCATGGCAACACGTCGGCGCGAGGACGTTTTTACGCGACAAAAACAACAACAACGCTCGCACATTCATCCGCCAGTGAGCACTACGAGGCCATGTTGTGTAATCGGCGGCGCGCCCCTCCCACTTCAACGCACATGTGAGGCGTCTACACATGCTCGAGAAAAAGCAGCTACGCGTTGGCTCGGGCTTTGATGAGAGGCGGTGTGTCATTTCCTAAATGGATTTGAGTAAAATGGTGATGTCATCATCAGGTTGCCGTTTAAAAGATTTAGGGAATGTTGGATGCCAATTCATAAAAAAAAAAAAAAAAGGTTTGAAAGAGGGTGAGGGCAAATAAGCTTTACAACAGAGCGTCTTTTATATGACCTTTCGATTGGTGCTTGTTTTTAAAAAAACAAAAAAACAAAAAGGCCCTGGAATTCACCAGAAATGGCTTCTTCAATTTCAAATGGCAGACTTTTGTTTCAATTTTAGAGATTTTTTTTCACGTATTTACTAGACAAGCCAACCTCTGAATTTAGTGTCCTTATATCACACACCTTTTTTAGAGGGGGGGGGGGTTCCAGCCACTCAGCAGTAAATATTCAGCCATTTCTGTAATTCTCCATTAATGTTGATTATCTTTGTGTTGAATCAAAATAAAACATTTACAGCAAAAGTCTGCTTTTACTTTGGGAAAACAATAGTCAACATCTTTGTGATTTGATTTTTTTTAAATGTTACAACCCAAACCAATAAATGGATAATAATCATTTTATACTTGTGCTTTTTCTTCCCTGTCAATTTAAAATAATGTCCCGGTCCTTTAATTACGTGGTGGAAATGTAGAGGGGGTCATTTCTGAATCAAATTCATTGACAAAATAATTAACAGGTTTGTAATTGATCATTAGTTGCAGCCCTTAAAGTAACGACGGTCTGCAAGTAAAACCCCACCTAACGTGAAAGAGAAAATTGAAAACATGTTTTATTGGGTCAATAAAAATGCTATTTTTTTTCTCTGTCTCATGATTAAATGATTTTCCTTATGCCACCCGACGCTTATGTAATTGTCCCTTGGTCAATGGGCTATTCTCCAACTTAAGAGGCTTATGGTCTGGCGGCTATATTATCCCTGCATGGCATCCAGGTTACACTGTACACACATAGGAGGAAGGTTTGAGCAAGCGATTCACGATGAAGCTGACATTCCAGTGCGCATGGACGGACGTGGATCCTTTTAGGCAAGAATTTAGAAAGCGGGCTAAAAATCACTTTAGTTTGCTGAACGTAACAATCAGACGGTTTTACAGACGCAACCACAGCAGCAAAACGTCTTTGATGCACACGAACAGACTGAAAGATGAGTTAATTCAGTCATTCGCCCCCTTATACCACTTAGGATTTAGCGATTATGTGAAAAAAGAATAACCGCAATTATTTTGATTGATATTGAAATCATAATACGACGATTATTCATTGATTTCAAAACTTAGTATTTATTCAACAAACAAAAGTCGCAAAATCCTTCATTTCCTTTCACCCTTGCATGCTGAACACTTTTATTCTTGATGTCAAGTCCAAAATGACTTTGAAAATAGCGTGTGAATTTCAAGCTTGCATTCTCATTGTGCTGCAGCCACACCTTTGTTGCAGCCGCACATTTTCAGCATTGCATCATTGCACACAATCAAACCGTGAATAAGCAGCCCCCTTTATCTCTTTATCTTATTCATTTTATCTTCTGTTGCTCTATTTTTTTTAACTTTCACTAGTCTTGGGACTTCCTGGCCTGCAGCCTCTGGTATCGGATTTTGTGCCGTAGCATGAGAAAATGTGCGTTGGTACAACAACAACAACAACAACAACAACAAAAAAAAATAATTCTGTGACTCCTTGAAAACTCAACGTTAAATATAATTTCAACAAACGGGCATAAAAATAAATTAGTAACAAAGTAAAGTTACAATATAGTAAATTAATAGCAAGAAAAATGATGCATACAAATAAATATGGGCTTTTTTTGCTGTGCGCGAGTCGGCCTCTTGGGGGCAGTGCAGCGAAATAAGAGAAAAGTTGCGATTGAGGTCGATAAATCAATGCAACTAGTTTGTCATTGATTACAAAGGATATGAGTGTTGTTGAGTGTAATCACAATACAAGTCTGTATGTTTCGGCGGCGAATATCCCTCTCGATGCTAATTTCCCGTTCGCATGTTGTGGGATTTGACAAAACAAATACACAATTGTTGCTGCATTAAAATAACAACCTCTAAGCGACGACTTGATTACTAAAACAGCTGTTGATTCATTTGATTATCTGCCAAATAAATCGATTCATTTTGACACTTTTATTGGATATGTTGGTTAATTTATTTGGACACTTGCTCCTTCAAATGTTACGCGTACAGTTAATAAAAGATTAGTAATGTCAAGAGGGAAGAAAAAGAACAAAACATCACATTCCATGAGTTATTTTGTGTTTGTTTGTTGTAATTAGAGAAAAAAAACATTTGGAGACAGTGGCGACATATACCAAAACCAATTCACCATTTGAATTTCAATCGGCTAAAAACCTCAAAAGTTGGCACCAATCTACAGATTTTTGGGCAAATACTCCTCAGGCCCTGCTCTTTGTAAAGTGTCAGTCGGACGTTTTGACAGCGAACGGCAGCGTGATGGAAGATCTCAGTAGCGGTCCATCAGGCAGGCGAGGCTTCTCATAGCCGAAGCAAGCAGAGGGGATAAACATCTCAAACGGTGCAGAAAAAAGATTCAGATTGCGTTTAGCACGGGCATTTTAAAAATATGGATGCACCAACAAGTCAAAAGCGTTTTAAAATGGCTGCCAATAGGCAAAATACAAGCCAGGTCCGTGCAATTCCAGTGCATTTTTCCCTAAATCATCCTTATATCACCTACTTTTACAGGTGAAGGTGTGAAATTAATTTGAAATGATGTTGAAGTGCTTTGAGATCAAAGTCTGTGGTGTGCTTGTGGTTTAAACTACGACTACAGGCAATTCTAAACATTATGGCTGGGGGAATCCATTATTCACATTTTCAAGGGGTCGCCGTCGACGCGATTCCTTTTGCTGCTATTTGGAATGAGGCTTTTGATCATTACACGTCTTTGATTATTCAGAACGCTTGAGAGATTATTTTGGATGAATTACGGCATTGACCAGCAACTGAGAGCACATTTTAAGACATTTATTGGTCCCAACCTAAGCGTTTACGGATTTTAACGTGCCTAAAAGAGACGACGTAGTGTTGGACGATGATTCAATTTCATGACGTTTTAAAAATAGCGGCTCCTGTAGTTCAAAGTAAGGCAAATGTTGAGTTGATCTTGCAACATATTGGAAACGGTTGACTCGAGGTATGTGCTTCTAGGCCACGAATCATTTTGCCAAGGTCACCGTCGCCTGCCTTGTACAAATCTGAATGAGAAAAGACTGTGGGGCGAGGGGTCAATGCAGTTAGACGGTTCATTTTACGACGTTAAATTGGTGAATATGTAAAATGATCATTTCTGTAGGGGGTTTACATTCATGCGTTGACAAAAGGGGACATAGTGGAAGAGCTTCTTTTCACATCATCTGTGAATGTTGAAGCTCGGAACATTATTTTACTTGGTTGATGACTGCTCCTCAGCTTGTTTGGTATCTGGAGAAATGAAGAAAATCCCAGAAGGGGAGAAAAACGGAACAATTTGTTTTGAGTAATGCAAAGCAGAACAAATTCAGGTGGCCATGTTGTCTAGGCCTACTTCCAGCCTTGGTGGTTTGTGCATTTTTATTGCCTTTAAAGTGACCGCTTAGAGAGCAGGCAGACGTTTTGTGTGAGTGGTACCCGTGTAAAAAAAATAAATAAATAAAGACAGGCGGCTTTTGTATCAGGAGGGAACACACCCCCCAACATGTCACAGTCAAGCTGGGAGGATCCAAGCTATTCAAAGTTGTTGTTCAACAATGGATTTTAAATGATCTAAAACGACATTTAATTTGCCATTTTGTTAAAAGGTCGGCACCCACCTTAAACACAAGTGCACGGCTGTGTTCCTAAACCTTCAAATGTGCACGGAATTGACAACATGCTACATAATAATAATATCTCGAATGCAGCTAGCATGTTACAACATGGTCGAGCATGTTTTTTTTTTTTGTGAGGGCAAAACAAGCCCAGCTCACCGAGACAAAAGCCCCACCACCACCGCAGACCCACACCAGTGTGTCAACCCCCCCCCCTCCTGCATCCCTCCTCTCGTCCCCAGCTAGGAAGCCAACTGTGCTAGCTCCACGACTTAAATACAGCCGGGAGACATTTGTAGCCCCTTCCACGCTCGCCACGCTTCGCCAGATATCGCGGCAGGTCGTTAACGGTAGGTGCTAATGTATACAAATGACCAAACGTGGCAAGCGTACGTAAGAAGACATGGAAAGACGTTTCAGCGCACGTACGTTACGTCAGTTTAGCTTGGCGCTCGCACGGGGGCTAACAGCAACTAGCACGATTCCGCCTCGCCGTCAGCGGGATAAACAACAAGCAGCCCGCCGCCTTACCTTTTACGTTGGCCGCCGTCGACTCATCCGTCGGTGGCTCGACGCGAAACCGTTATTCGTTGGTTCCTTCCCCCCCCCACCCCAACCCGCCCCCGCTTCCAAAAAGGGGGAAAATGCTCGGACGTTAACCGTAGCCTACGGCAGTGTGACGTTCGTCGCCGCCTTTTGAAAACATCGCAGCCAGTTCGTACGTCCTCCTCCTCTCCAGCCGAGAAAAGACCAGCATAAACACGCGAGCGGCCTGTCTGATTGGTGTGTGGGATACACGTGACGCTGACCGGCCACTCTGATTGGTCCGCGAGAGCCCATGTGACCCAGCCCCAGTTTTACCCTGAGCTTAAAAGGTTCTCTCGCCTAGGATCGGAACGGGCTGGTCGAGATGGTGGTGCAGTACGTGCGAAAGTCATTTATTCGCTTTTACTCGGCGTAAAACGTTGGGCCGGTAAGAACAATCGCCATGCTGTTGCGTTGTGCTAGCTTTAAGGGCGTAAATGTGCCTTTTTAGGGGGGGGCAGGCATTGACGTCATTGGTGTTACGATGAAGAACCTTCTTGAAAAAAAATCTCAAAAACTGTCCTTTGGATTCTCCCTTACATATTGTGCTATTAAACGCCATATCGCTTCGGTCCAAAGACCGTCAAGCCCATTTTTTTTTCGTGTCGAATCTGTTGCGCAGTGACATTTGCATGACGCGCATGCGCAGAGGCTCTTATTTATGGCATTTGCGCATGTGCGGACGCCCCTATTATGACATGTTGCGAAGCAGGCTTTGGAAATGGCAAAGGGAGGCGGGCAAAGGGGAAAGGGCTCCCCCTCCCCGGCGAGACACGAGAGCGCCACCGGGGCCAATGATGAAAGTGACAGCGGTGTGTGTGTGTGACAAAAGGCGTTATCGCACAATGGCTCGCCTTCATTCATGTTTTTGTCTTTGTATTTGTTCAAAGAAGCTGGCTAGTGGAAGTGCTTGCTTCCATTCAGCGGGTGAGCCAAATGTAGATGTACACTTAAATTACAGGCACAGTGAAGAATGGCAAGTAACTTATGTCAAGAACAAACATTGGAAAGCAATATTGGACAGTCATGTAGGGATGGCAGAAAATGAGATTTGAGCAAAGGATGCAAAATAAAAAGCAGGTCAGAGGTGGAAGGCAGGCACATAGTAGCTTTAAGTGAAGGAGGACTAATGAACGGATGCATGAATAAAAGGCATGTCAGGGAAGAAAAGAAGGAAACAAAAGGTCATAAAATAAGGTATGAAGACAGAAATGTAGATAGCAAAGGACAGAAGAAAGTGAAAAAAAAACTAATGATTCCAGGAAAATCCTTGAAATATAATCAAACTGTATACCCACTTTAAGACCACCTTATATTATGTATTGTCTATTAAAAATTTGGTATGCTGATTTAATGGCTTCACAAGAGTCAAGACAACAATGTAGCATGTTGTCGCTGAAATAAAACTGCACATGTACAGTCGTTTAATTTATTTACATTAATATCTTCCCATCAAACAAGATGATCAGCTACTTTTGGAGAACAAAAGCAGAGCAGCGAGTCTACTACAGGTCCGGCCTCACGCCAAAGCCGGGCCCTTTTGGAGGTTCTGTTAATGAGGTCAGGCCGCCAGCAGGTTCGCACGAGAAACGGCCACTTCTACAAAAAGGAAACAAAAAGATAATGTAAGCTCACTTAGGTTTAAATAGATGACTTTGCATCTTACCTGGGCCCTGGTGGCGGGACCCTGCCTGCTTGGAGCTCGTCAATAATATGCTCTATGTCCTTTGGGGTGAGGTCCTCCTGGGGGAAAAAAAACAAAATACACTGAGTGGAGCAGACTTACGCCAAGGCCCAACTGTTTGGAAAAATAAATAAATAAATAAATCACATTTGTTAGCAGGTCGCTTCCTATTTTGTAGAGAAAGCTGCGAATGGATGAAGACTCATTCCAGGATGGACTATTTCAGTAATTAACAGATTATTTGTAGAAATGCACTTTGCTTAATGTATGTTGTAATTTGCATTTATAACGCATTACTAAATAAAACGAAGTTTTTACTCGTCGCTAACTTTCAACAGCAGTGCTGGCTCCATATACTACTAAATGTCAGCTTTGCAGATGCCATGTTTGCTGGACACCTAATATACCGTAATTTTGCATTAGAACACGTAAATAAATCCACTCCAATGCTTTTCGACCAACTTTCCACCTATCCTCTATTTGTCTACTCTGATACTGCATGGTTGTCAATTGCTCATAATAAAGAAATGTTGCCATCTTTTTGAGGCATGATTTGTATTTATTTCATTTGGGAGACTAAGACACTCAGTGTTAAATTGAGGAGAACTAGTGTGTCTGCCCCGCTTTTACGACATTGTGTTGCTGATGTGGATGGTAAAATACAAAATGAAAAAAAGTTACCTCGCTTTGCACCTGCTACCCTATTGAGGTCAAGCGCAATAAAAAATGGATCATGGATGTGAGGTTTAAACTTTAAAATGGGTCAATGCTACATGACCGCAGGTTATCTCAATTTGTGCGTGACCTGACAATAACCTTTTTTTTTTTTTGGCATTGCGTAATCTATTTTTTTGTCATGGCTTGCAATGTTTTCTCATCAAATCTAAGCAAAGTATGTCTATATATTATACTGCCCCCAGGTGGCCGAAGTGTGCACATCAAAAGGTTCAGCACAATTGCCCATTGAATTATCAAGATTCAAAATGCACAAACCGTTAACTCTATGTTCTATTAATTTGTTATTACTGATAATTTTTCAGATTAAAAAAAAAAAAAATCACAAAAATGTTTAATGCATGTGTTTTGAGTTGCTGGAACGACTGAATGACATTCCCCCTTCATTTGCTGTCTAGACGTGGGGCTGCTTGATGAGGTAACACGGTAGAGTCATGACGTCTTGACATTGCTAATAAATGAACAATTTCCAAATAAATGTGGCACTCACGTAATAGTTGTCATTGATCTGTACCATCGGCGCGTTGACACAGGCACCGAGGCATTCCACTTCGATTAGCGTGAACATCTTGTCCGCTGTCGTCTCGCCGACCTTGATACCTGTTTACAACACACACTTTGTTAATTAATGACAATGCAACCGAGAGTAACCCCGCCCACCGCTGATTCAAATGACCTTCTCAAAACACAAAACTTTTCACTGAAAAATGCTTTTCGGGGGAGTCTGCGTGTAAACGTGAGCCGTGGCAGACATCAGCTCCTGCATGAGTGTGATTGTTGTACTTGCAGTTTTACTGCTCTCCTTGTGTTTAATAAAAGTGAAAAAGGGGGGGGGGGGCTTGGCTTTGCTCACCCAGCTTGTTCTTGATGGCCTCCAGGATGCTGTCCGAGTTGCACAGCATGCACGGCGTGGTGGTGCAGATCTGGATGAAGTACTTGCCCACGGGGTGGCGCAGGAACATGGTGTAGAAGGTGGCCACCTCGTACACCCTCATGGGTGGGATCTCCAGCACCTCGGCCACCTGACGGACAACAACGCTGTTGAGATGGCCTCCCGTTTCCTTTTTTCTTTCCTTCTCTTTCTCGTGAACGTTGCGGTGCAACTCGCCTTGTTCATGACGCTGACGGGGAGCCACCCGTATTGCCTCTGGGCCAAATCTAGCACGGGGATGGTCGCAGCTTGCTTGTGGCCAACGGGGTACATTGAAATGATGGCTTCGATTCTCTATGGACAAAAAAAAATAAAAAAAAGTTTGCAACACTGAGTGGCTCATGCCTTTCCACAATGCCCTCAGTCGTTATTGTGAAGACACCTGGGATCTGTTTTAACATTTTTAAAAAGACTAGTTTTATATCTCGGCAGTTTTTTGATGAAGTAACTTTGATGGAACACAGCTGTAGCGCAAGGCATGACAATTCCGTCCTTGGGATGCTTGTTACATGTTGGAAATGGTTACCTTCTTGTTCTCCTCAGTGAACTCGAATGGCGTGTCGGCATTGTTGTCCGGCGTGTCTCTGTGCTGAAAAGGCGAGCGGGGAGAGAAGACGGCACATTCTTTAACATGGAAAAGTACACCACAACCTCCAGAGTGGAACACAAATCTGTTTAACGCTGGTTCTCTTCCTTACCATCAGCCTTAGGGAAAAAATGCCGTCAACTCATTGTTTCCATAACGGCTTTATTAATTTCACAGAAGGGTTTAACCCTTTATTTATTTATTTTTTACATTTGGGGCAATTTATTTCCCCAGACATGTTGAACAAACTGTTTAACAAACATGTTGTACAGGCGTTTGTATCAAGGGATAGTGAAACCATGGCATGTTTCCATTGTCCCACTGCACAGTTTCCATATTGCAAGGACCAGGCTCCCAGGAGCTACTTGTCAAAACTTGCAACCTTTTGGGGGCTTGCTCAGAGAAAACAATCTTCCAAGACTAATGTTACATATGTATTTGGATTTTTTTCTTTAGTTTGGTATTGATGGTGGAACTTGGTGTAAAAAAAAAAAAGAAAAAGACAATCACTGGTAAATTTCAAGGCCATCACCATTGTCATTTTTGTTGCTTTAAGTAGTTGGGGAAACTTGGAAGCACAATTAAGAATGTTGCTGTATTGAGCAAAACATCACCTGTGTTAAAGGTTTTACCATGGCAACAGCTTGATTTTGCAAAGCGAACTCAGTGAACAATATTACTCTAGGAATTCGGGAAACAACGTGGAATCAACGGATTGCGTTCAAGCGATTCGTCAGAGAAGTTATTTGCATACGATTAATAACGAGCATCTTAATTGTGAAATCCAGGCAGAACATTTTGAGTACTCACCACAAAGATACCGCCAGCTCCTGTGCGAGCAGCAGATCGGTGAAGACCCCTCACCTGGGAAGCAGAAAACGAGCAACTAAGTTTTTATTTCTGTTCAATAAACACTGGCAGGAAAGATCCAGACTGCACAAAGTAGTCCCTCGCAAAACCGACTAGCATGCTCGCGTTAGCTGTTAGCTAAGCGGCCCTTCACCGCTTTGCCCTTGTGAGGAGTCATTCTATTTCATAACAAACGCAATTCACAAATAGCTACAAATGCGCGTAAAGTGTAACAATATCTCTCTTACGTACCGTCTGCGACACCGCAGAACGAGCCAGAGAGGACAAAAACATCCCGACGGTTTACGTTGAGTCCCGTTTGATTTAACAAACAGACGGGACGACCGCAGCTAGCGACATGAGCGAGTCGACGCTCGATTACAATCCCTGAGTTTAGTTTCTGAGTCCTGAGGCCCAACAAATCGATCCCCGAGCGAAACCCCAGCTCGAAAACTGACATTCCTGAGGAAGCTCATTTAAATGACACCTCCGTACACCATTATTATTCACATTATTAGAAGTATTACTCATAACGGATGACATACGCATGAGAGATTATATAAATTTTAAAAAGTTTTTTAAATTCAATTTTTAAGAATCATTTTATATACATTTAATAAAATGAAGGGGGCCCTGCAGTTTACACCGGGTCTGTGCTTTATAACATTTGCCCCTTACGGAACCCCTAAAGGGACATGGGACAAAAAAAAATCTCATCCTAACGAGAAACTTTCTCGTCCTAATGAGAAAAACTTTCTTGAAAGACGAATTTTCTCGTTAGGTAAAGAAAGTTTCTCGTCCTAATGGGAAACGTCTTTACCAGCGAGCAAAAGTTCGAGGTGAGAAAGTTAAACGAACCACCAGAGGGCGCTCCTTTCCCTTGTCTTCAATCCAAACTGAGACACACCCTCCATCACAAGGAGGAGGTGGAAGAGGAGGGAAAAAGGAGAGAAGTTCCACTCTGTGAGGCGAAAGGGAAGCTTCTCCTTCTGAGTATTTCTTTGCAAATGCCTGCTATTTGGAAATCTGAATCTCAAGAATTGGCTGTGAGTAAGTATGACTTTTATGTCTTACTGAACACATGCATGCAGCACATCCAAATAAACGCTACTGTTTCTTTAAGGGTGAGGGTGGGCAACCTAAAGCACGTGGACCATGGGAGGCGTTTGTTGTGGCCCGCCAAGCAATTAAAAAAATAGATAAGTCTTAAAATAAGCCTACAAATCCTCATAATAGAATCATATTATATAATCACGACTTGCCTTGTATTTAAATATGTCATCATTAAAACCAGAGTTGCTTTTGACTGCAATTTCATTTTCTGAGGGAAAGGCCAAAAGAGGATTTTAAGAACTTGTCAAAGTTGCTTATATGTGTAATTATGTCATAAAAGTATAAATAACATGGTTTGCGAGTACAAAGTAAAGCTTGCAAGGAAAAAATAGTATATTTGAAATACTGCCCAAGACAAATTCCTTGTCTCTTTTACATACTTGGCCAATAAAGGCGATTCAGATTCTTTATTTTAACTTGCATATTTAGTCGTGTCACAAAAACAAATTTGCTTCCGGCAACAAAGTGAAGCTAATAAGGGCAAAATGTTTTGTCAGATGCTCGGAGAGTTCATGTTGACTTGCCAGTTTCCTCAATCACGCGATAAAAACACAAATAAAGTTGCTTCTGACTACAAAGTGAAGCTAATCTGTTTCAAATACTTGCATCATTCAACTTGCCTTGTCTAGATATTTAATCATGTCATTAAAAAAATGTGTTTTTATTACAACGTGATGCTAATAAGGGCAAAAATAGCATTTTTTTTTTTTAAAACACTTGGGTAGTTCATCTTGACTTGTATACAGTACTGCACGGTTAATCATGTCATAAAAAAAAAACAATGTCGATATGATATAGTTTGGGAGGTTTGACAAGGCGGACACATTGTTTTGCAGGAAAAGGGAGAGGATGTCGCATTGTTTGGGAGTGAGGTCATCCTGCTTTTCCACTTTTAAAGATCATACATTAACACACACACACACACACACAATCATGTGTGGAATAAAAGGGCATTCATTCCGCATGTGACGGATGTCCCAAAATCCCTGCAAGGGAAAACCGAATTTCCTCAAGCTGCGGTCTTCTCCTTCAGTATTCTTTAAACCGTGAGAACCGGACTGAAAAAAAAAAAAAGGCCAAGCTCTGAAAATAATTAAAAATATCATAAAAAAAAAAAAGTCAAAATGAAATAAAAATTTACTATAATGAAAAATGTAAAATTGTTTTACTGTGGCCAAGTATGTTTAAATGACAAAAATATTTAAAAGATTGACAAAACATTTTAAAGTAAAAAAAAAAAAAAAAAAAAGCCTTTAGCAGCCAAAGGCAAAAAGTGCTTTACAAGGCAAATGTTGCCGATTTAAATACGATTTGGTTAAAGTTGATCCCACTGCAGATTGTTGCTAATCCTGCATAAACTTGTACATCTGCTTCCTCTCTGTAGCCTGAGACGTTTCCGAAGCTTAGCGACGGGGTCACCATGCCGACGCCCGCTGTCTTCATAGCAACTGGGCATCCTCTGAGAAGCCCGGCGCATTACGAGGCCCACTTCTGCCCTCGCGGGTGCTTCCAGAACAAATTTGCGATGCTGCTACGATGCTAGCAGGCTGGTTCATCGTCATCTTCCCCTTGCTCATGGCGGCACTCGCCGGCGGCTGCGTGTGCCCGCCGGCCACCATTTTATCGTCGTTCCCCCAGGAGGTGCCCATCGGCGTCTGCTGCCTCAACTACTCAGGTTCCACGCTGGGCCTCGTTCACTGGTCTCATCTGACCAACCAGTCTGACCTTCGTATTCTGGATCTCTCCAGATGCAACATCACCTCCCTGGAGGCATCCACCGTGGGGGCGTCTCTGTTGCAGAAGGTCAACTTATCGCAGAATGGAATTGCAGCTTTACCGCCCTACTTCCTGGCAGGACAGCCCCGCCTGGAGGTTCTGGACCTGAGCGGGAACACGCTGGAGGAGCTCCCAGAGGGCTTCCTGCAGGACTCCGATAACCTGCTCAGGTTGAACCTGCAGGAGAACCGTCTGCGCTCCTTGCCGGCATCGGTGCTCCAGAGGCCCGTCCTGAGGAGCCTGGAGCTGGCCGGGAACCCGTGGGAGTGCTCCTGCGCCTTCTTGGAAGTCCTCGAAGCGGAGGAGCTAGCAAGGAACCTGACATGCGCGGCGCCGTGGACCCTGGCGGGCCGGGCGGCACGCTCGGCCAAACTGAGTGATGCATGCCGGCCGACCAGCCTCACCGCGCTCTTCATCGCGCTCCCGGTGTTCATCCTCGCCACCCTACTGGTGTGCTGGTGCTGCGGGAGGAAGAGGAAGGAGGCCTCCACATTTGGGGGGTCTAAGAAACGGAACCCTCGCATCAAAGGCACCGGGTCCAAGGTGGCCGGCAAGTTACCGCAGGGGTCGGCGGATCGTGTGGGAGAAGGAATCCAGATCCCGACTTCGACGATGCTGGGAAGCACCAACGAAGACCAGGAAGTCACGATGGGGTCTGTGGACTCGCTCCACTCGGAGTCCAAGGGGAGGAGGCCCAGCAAGTCAGAGCCGGACGCTGTTAGCGTGACAGAAGTTCTGAAAGACTCAAACGACCGGGAGAAAGCGTACATGATTCAGTCCACGCAATACTACAGCCTGATGCCGGGGATCCAACTGGATGACTCCGACCACGAGGGTTGACCTTTAAGATGGGTTCTAAAATTTGTCAGAGGGGCCGGACCAGGAGCAGATGGATGGAGTGTTTTGGTAACCTCACATCATCGGAGAAAAAAACCCATTTCATTTTAAATGAAAATAAACACAAAAAAAGCATTCCGGCAAAATATCTGTTTGACACACCAGAGTATTTAGAAATAAAACATGAATAATTGATTCATTTAATTTTTTTCCAAGTTTGGTGGGCCGGATTAAAACGTTTAACAGGCCGCATGTGGCCCCCGGGCCACAGTTTGCCCATGCCTGATCGTGATCATTTGTTGCAGCAAGGAGAGGTGGAAAACAAACAGGATATTGATGCCCTTGAGGAACGGAGTTTGACGCCTGTGATTTAATGCCCAGTGCGCCAGACTGGTGTGGTGAGCGGTCAAGGCCTGCTCGCGCCGTCCTAGCCCAGCCCAGCTGGAGCTTTTTATTTGATTTTATTGTCCTTCAGCGAGCACAACGCACCGATTACATCTTCCCACGGCACTCAAATGGCAAAGGGCCGTCTTGGGTCTCTCGTGAACAATCCTGCTCATTTCCTCGGGTTGCCACGTCTGGGCCTCGTTGATGCACATGAGCGCATCATGCCAGAACCCGCCATGGCGGTTCATGCTTTCTCAGCGCTCACATTTCCGGTTGTGCAACTTAAAGGATGCCTGACACTTCCAAGATGGAAACCAATCTGAAACAAGTCAAACTGGAATACGTGTGTGCCTCTCCAGTGACGGTGGGGTTAAGATGTCGGGGGGGGGGGGGGGGGGCGGGAATCCAAAACAGCAAATATTGAATTATTTTTTCTTCTGCCAGCAGGGGGCGTATATTCCTTTATTTTCAGAAACTTTCAAGGAGAGTTCATTTTTGGAGGACACATAATAAAGGCCAAAATGACCCTAAAACTGACCTTCCGTCGTTTCAAGCGAGGTTTCTTTTTACTTATTTTGAAGTTCTAATCATGACAGACGTGTCCACTAAATTTCAGATTATTCGATGAACCTGGCAACACGTGCTTTGTTTATATGAGGCTGAGGTGGCCTCATGACAATTTGCACGCCGAATGGGCAGAGCGAGGATGATTTACAACAGGAGTCAATGTAACCATGTGAAAAGCAAACAAGTGTGTTGAGGGGAAGCGACGGTGACGAAAGAGCGGGAGGCAACGCGATGAGCCGTGTGGCGTTTATGTTTGCACTGATCTTATCAAACATAAACGTATGGCAATAAATTGGCCAGGGTTAGAGACCAAGCCCTGATACAAATTGCAAAAAATTGTAAGTAAAGTCTAAATGAACCCAAAATACTTTTGTCATTTCTAACGTTTCATACAAAATTTGCCTTACAAATGATTACCGTACTTCACACTCCATAAAAATACCCAGAGATGGGCACTTTACTCTATTTTTTGTTTCGTTACGGCATTTCATTCAGTCCCTGGGACGAAACGAGCGTCTCTGAAAATATGAATTACTACTTTCCTAATAGTCACTTTTATCAACTTGAATTTGTGATAAAGTGTATCTCCCGAAAGTTAAACGGAACAATTTGGGATTCAGAGTTGATCATGTTTTAAGGTTATTCCGCAATTTTAGACGCACCAACTCCAGTGTTGTGAGAATATGGGTGCCCTTTGAGGCAATATAAATATTATCCACAGATTCAAAAGACAAGCTCTCAAACAGTGAATGTGCAGGATGTATCCAAGGTGCTGCTGGAATGGCTGTCACATTTGAGAGTGACATCTAGTGGTGACTAATTTTTCCTTTGCAGAGAATCACTCTGCGTTATTTATTTTTTTTAAATATTTTTAGCGTATTACAAGTTCATTTCTTTGTTCATTTAATTTGAGCGTTTAGCTATAAAATAACAGGACTTGTTTACTTGAATGGTCGCAGCTTAACGATGAAAATCAATTCAACCACGACAGTGCACTATGTGCACTTCCACGGTTAGACCACAAGATGGCAGTGTTTAGCTTCAAATGTTTTCTGCTACATCAACTACCAAATCTATTTGTACTACAGAAAGTTTGAACCTGGGTGATGTATATATATGTGGCATTTTAAATATATATATGTATATATATATTTTTTTTTTATATTTTTTTAATTATTATTATTTTTTTAACATGGATCTCGTATTTGTACTTTGAAAACTGTGTCTAATTCCTCAACAACTAAACAAAATAACAGAAAAACAGTGATGATGAATGTTGGCAAGTAAAACGGGAAGCATTTCGTTATGTTTCTTCAGTAGTATGAACCTTTTAGGACATTTAAAGCAATGTTACTTACTGTGAAAATTAGAGGGGACGTGAGTATGTCTTACTTGGCTGAATCAGACACAGGAGTGAATAACATTCTCAGGTGTCCGAGCCCAGATTCTAACCTCAGAAACTCAGAGAAGTGAGGCAGACGTGCTAATTAAGTTCTGGGGCTGCTTTGCTTCATCTGGCATTGGTGTTCCTGAAACCGGCAGGTCAGAATAAAACCTCAAGACGATCAAGGCTTTCAGGCATAAAATGAGCTGTCAGGTGTCAGAAAGCAGGATAGTCGTGATTATGTTTTGGGGCTGCTTTGCTAAATCTGGCATTGGGTGACTTGAGTCTCCGTGGGGTACACTGAATTCTCGAGACTTTCATGGCATTTGGGAGCAAAATGTCCAACACGGTTCCAGGAAGCTTGCTGTCGGTCATGTTCTGGGACAATTGCATCTTAAGATAACCAAGCCATTCATGAGAGAAAAAAAGTTTGGTCTCGGTTATTTCTTGAGCTGTTTTGCTCCACAGGATATCTTATATCGGAATGTAGCTTGCATTGTAATCTCAAGACTATCAAGGCATTCCCGAGTGAAATGTGCTGCCCAGTGTGAGAAAGAGAGAGCAAGAGACTGAAATATTTTCAGCCTCAGCGTGCCTTGAAAGGAGAATTGGAATCCTCTGCAATGTGCCTTACAAGTGTAAACAAGGAGATAACAATCCCCAGCACACACCATGAGAAGATCATTTGCACGCTTCACACAGCAACAATCCAGTTCCTTTCATGGCGAATCTGTTAAAGAACAAATTCCCACGTGACATAGCCGGAGGAAGGCAAGGGTGCAGGAAAAAAAACGAGCAAAGAATCATTTTCACCGGACGTCAGAGGCGAATGGAATCTCATCTTACGTTCCATCTTCCTTCGCCGCGTCGGTGCTACAAAAAGCAATTTACGAGCGAGCGCAAGGCGGTTGTGACATGTCAGCTGCCTTCCACCTTCGCTGAGGAATGTTGGCCAAGAGCTCACCATGTTGTCCGTCAGTCAGGAGGCCAGATAAGAACGCATAAATAAGATTGTTGGCCTTTGCGTTTCGCCGGATCCTCACGCCTCCACAGCGTCTGCGACAGGTGGTATTGCAGTACCGCCATGTGGACGTTGAGTGTCACTGCACTGTCATGTCAGTGATCCCTACGTAATAATACTTCTAACAGCATCTCCTCGTATGCTCTCCGTCCACATTCAGACACGTTTAACATTTGTTTACATGCCACCAAAAGCCTGATTATCAGATGTCTAACCCAAGTGATTATCCTCTGGTGATTTTTTTTTGTTGTTCCCATCTTCGATCTGCTGTGGAAAGCGGTCATGGTTGACAGACGTACCCACATAATGACAATTGGGATGAATTTGAACGTTTCGTAATAAAAGATTAGCGCCGAGCGCTTATGCTGCGTTGTTGTGTGCTAGGAGTGATATTTCTGCTGGGCCAGAGCCGCTAATTGTAAATGTTACACTTTTCCGTAATTCTGAGTGCCAATCCACTTTTTCTGAAAAGTGCCAGACACAATGGTTTTGCACACTTAACGATTCATTCTGCTGCAATTCGGGCTGGATATCAATTCAAATTTCCAAAATGGATTCTATTTCGTTTTATTGATGAGCTGCGACCCAGCAGGAAGTCTCGCTGCCCCCTCCCAAATAAATTGGATCGAGCCAGTCGTCAAATACATCCCAAAAGTTACTTAAGTATATGTAATGGGGGTAAATATAGTGCATTTCTCTCCACTTCTGGGGATGACCTGGTGGAATATTGCAGCCACCAGAGACACACAGCGGATATATTTTCCCCACCTTAAGCGTAAATTTATGTGGAAGGAATTAAAAAGACGCCAGATAACGAGGCATCCTTTGTGCCAAGTCATTGAAGTGGTAAAGGAAATGAGTGACGGTTGACAGTTGAGCAGGGTGTGGTTTCACCGCATTTCACCAACAATATTCAAAAGCGGAGAGAACAACTTAATTTTTCACCATTTTCAAGCCATATTCTATGTTTGTAGCAATTTCCCGTCATTCAAATTCGATGGCGTTGTTAACAAAATTCTCGGCGGTGAGTCAAATCTAGAAGCTGTAGTAGCTACATCGGTCCAGCAAAAAAGGCCACGATTCAGACTGATGGCCAGATTTTCCTTTTTTATTTCTCCTTCTCCGCTGATGGCGTGATGAAATCATGTACAAAATATCACACCAAATTTAATCAATAAACAAAATAAAAATGAAGAAAAGCACAATTACCGTGTGCGCCTCTTGAACACAGTGTATATATCGCTCCGCTGTTGTGCGGTCCGTTCGTGCTTTCGTAAATCTTCCCGCTTCTCTACAAACTCCCAGAATTCCACAGTACTCTCGTAACCGACTTAAGTCACGTGATCATAAACTTTCAAAATAAAATCACCTACAGATCAACGTTATTAAATCACACGACTCAAATGATTTAGTAATTGTTTTACAACAATTATATATTTATATAATTTGTTTAAATCTCTTATTCTATCATATTTGCCATCTTATATATTTAACTTTTAACTCAATGAATTCTAATCTATTTTGTATTCACAAAAATAAACAAATTTCCATAACAGTCAAATAGGTCACATTGACAGTTCCAGAAGCCTTGTTTATTTTCACTTCGCCGGGGCTTTTACCATGTCACTATGTGTTTGTTTATTGACCTTAAAGTGACTTGCAAAGCATGTGAGTCACATTCATGTCATTGTGATGCGTCATTGTCAGTGACGAGGTTTAGGCCTTAACCTTAAACCGTTAGCGTGTACCAAATCCGATCCTGTTGCCCACATCTCAAAAATAGCTATTAAATATTTGGATCAGCGGTCATAAAGATAAAATAAAAAAATTAAAAAATGCGTGCAGGAACGCAGCACACGTTGCTGGCGAAGGTAGAGACACCGGCCGGAGGAATTTCAAATAGCATTAGTGGCTAATCTGGGAGGGACCGAGTGCCTTTCATTGTCCCGTATTGAGTGTCGCAAATGGAATGCCGGGCACGACAAGCTCGCACTTTTGATGGCACGGAGGCCGCCCCGAGAAGTGCCAAGAATGCGGATCTGGTAGTCACTAATGAGGAATGATAGTCTCCGTTCTCTCGCTGCGGTGGAAAGAAAGGACAGGAATGAGGATGTGCAGTATCAATGCGAGGCAGGAAGAGTTTCACGGACGGGAATAGTCGAGAATAGTCAGAATTTGGCACACTAGCGGTGCTTTTTATAGGCTCGCGCTGAAATGTCACAACGTTAAATGCACGTCCAATAAAAAGGTCATGGAGCTTGTTTTTGATGGATATCGTCTGAGAATACTCACAAAATATTGAAAACAGCTCAGTGTGATGAAGTGTAGGTGTAAAGTAATATGTTAAATTGATTCGTGGACATTTTTTGTGATTAATTAGTTTAATAAATTTATTTGACAGAACTAGTTGAAATCGAACATTTTCAAGTCTGTTGCTGTTATTTCCAGTCCAAAAACAATTCATCTGTTTTAAGCACAGCACAAAATCATTTCAACCCTAATTTATCGTGTGCGGTTACCCGCTTTCATGCGAGCGTGGACGGAGCGTTCCGATTGAAAACCAGGAAGCCAGCTGGTGTAAATTCAAATGTTTTATTGCTTTCTGAAATGTCGAGTGAAATGCAACTGTAAAAACCTTCATAACGCTGTGAAGTTTGACAGAAATGACTGCTGGAAGTCGACACTCGCTCGGTTGTGTCCAACTTATGACTTTGACAGCGATTGTCGGCACATAACTTAAAAACAAAACAAAAAAAAAATATATATATATATATACCTGGTACATAAACTCTTTGGCGTCCTGCTCAAAGCACTATTTTATCTACAACAACAACAACAATAATATTATTAATAATAATAATACAGATCTCTGAATAAAAAATATACTTAATAATAATAATAATAATTAACCTGTGTTTGTTAGTTCAAAAGCTCACAGTAAACACACAAAATGTTGTTGTTTTTAAACTCCCACCAAAACCGGCATCCCAACCAGCAGAATGGCCGCACGAGGGAGATGACACATGCACACGCACACCATACAGCCAAGGATCAACTCAAACCTCCTCACATACATTTTTTTACAAACGACATCAGGTCTGTATCAGTTTGCCAAAAAAAAAAAAAAAAAAAAAAAAAAAAAAAGTAACATTTATACAATAAATCACATCTGTTCCCGTGTTCCTCGGCCTTAGCAGAACCGGCTGCCGGGGCGTCGAAAACACGCCAAACTCGAGCAATTCAACAGTGTTTCTGTTATAAATTAGTGAGCAACTGGGACAAAATTGAGGTTACTCAGGTTAAAAAAAAAAAAAAAAAATCCACATTTTGTCGGAGGGGAATGCTGAATATTTACAGTATCTCAGAGAGAGACAAAAAGAGAGACTTCAGTTCTTATTAGGGAAGTTAAATACGCAGCTTTGTCGTTCACGGGAAATGAAATTGTGAAGAAAAAAAAAAGAAGAAAAAAGGAAGGAAGCAGCAATTGTATCCATTTTATACAGTATATAAATATGTTGGCATCCACGCGCCAATCACAATCCAAAATACTGTCCAAGTACCTGGGAAGAGTCTTGGGCCGGGCCGACTGCCTGCAGTCGCGAGTCAGAGCACAGCTCGTCCTCCAAAAACAAAATGGGGAAACGCTTCCTTTTTTTTTTTTTTTTGCCTCAGCCCAGTTCAGTTCCCGCCTTTTACATCCAACATCTTCCTTTGACACACTTCACACATTTCGGGAATTCTTTCTCACACTGTTCGCTCCTTTTAAATAAAGATCTCCACTGCTTCCGAATCCAACTCTTCTAGGCCTCGGAAAGGGTTTAGGAGCAACTTCTTTGGCATTGTTTTATCTGTAGAAAAAAAAAAAGCATTGCTTTGCATTAACGTTAGCAAGAAATGGTTTCCCTGAAAAAAAAAAAAAACTCCACGAGAAAAACTGAATTAAATTAGCGCTTAAACGTACATTTTGTTAGCCTAATAGCATAATTAGCAAAAACCTTTTTGAACATTTTCATGAAAGAAGAAGAGTACAGTTGTCCCGATTCGGTTTTTCGCACATTAGCATAATCTGGATGAATCGCAATCCGCACATCGTGATTTTTTCTAGCGAGTGTGACAGATTCATTTGACAGTTAAAAACGATTTAAGGCAATTACGCTATCCGGCGAACGACTTAATTAGGAACAACTGTTCCGCAGTTGCGCAATTGCTGCAAAATTTGATCCAACAATGAACAGTTGCCGCCATTTTCGATGAAGACATTAAAAAAAAAAAAAGTCAAATTCGCAAAGATTTAACATAGAACATTGACCTCCTTCCACATTTCTGGACGGATTAAAACCACTTCTAAATTTCATATTTCAACCATTCACTGAACAACCCAGCATTTCACGTTAGCTTCAACACTTAAACATTCGCACATCATTTCCACAGAAATGACATTCTTTTGTATCGGGTGGGAAAAAAAATGCTGGCAAACCGGAGGCTGGTCTGCTATCAGCGACTAAAGGTCAACAAGCTTTTCCACACAGGGACAGGCTTCCGTGAACAAAATGTGCTCCGTCGACAAGATGCTCAGCGTTTCTCATTCCAGATTGTATCTCATAAACCGCAGCTTGGTTAATCAATGAGAGCGGCCAGCAAAATCTGACACTCCTTACAGTCCACTTTTTCTTTTTACGGCGGCAATTCCCAAAACGTGCGCGAGTTGCTCACGTAATAATCATAAAAAAAATTAAAAAAAAAAAAAACAATGATTGTCCGCTAAGTGAATGATCAGCTTCTCGTAAACAAAAGGCGCACGCATAACTGCGAGCTTACTCACCGGCGTTGAGCTTGCTGATGCAGGCGGCCTCGTCGCCTTTGGTTCCCTCCATCTGCCGTTCCAACGTGTTGGGTTCCGACTGAGCGCAAAACGGGAGGCTTGGCAACGTCTGGTCATCGGACAGACTCTTACCTACGAGAATCGGAGTAGGAAAGAAGTCAACTGATTTTTTATTTTTTTTTTTTGCGCCCAATAACCAACAAGTCATTTTAATTTAATTGAAGACTCGAAATTGCTGAGAATGTGATGAGGGGTTTTTATTGGTCCATTTTTGTCGTGGCAAGCAGTCCAGGAAGTAGCCCGAGTCTCTCACAAAAAGTCACCTGAGGTTAATTGAAGACTCAAAATTAAGGATGGGCGAGTACCCATCCCAGGTATCGGCCCGATACCTGCTTTATGTCAAGGTATCGAGTACTCAGATGCCGATACCAGACACCGATACTTAAAGCAAACAAAAAATGTATCGCTATATCAGAGGAATTTCTGCATTTGGTGTCCTCACCTCGACTCTTGGCGACACTCTTGGCCGTGAAAATGGAGGGCGTGGAGGAGGCCAGTCTCAGGGGCGCCCCGGCGGCGCTCAGGAGGTTGGTGCGGGGACTCTGCTCGTCCTTCCGCCCCTGGTCCTGGTGCAGCCGCTGGGTGAGGATCTTGATCACGGCGTCCTTTTCCAGGATTTGAGCGTAGAGAGCGCGGATCCTGCGAGACAAAACGGTGGGACATACTAGTTAAGCGACAACAAGTGGAACTGCCTGATGCTCTGTCCACAAACAACCACAAAGTGCATCAGCTTCTGGCAGAATACGCCAAAGATTCTCCAAAAAGGTTCCCACCTGTTCTCCATTTCCTGATTGCGGAAGTCCGCGACTGGCAGGTCCTCGTTGAAACTGTTGTTGGAGGAGTGGCACGGCGAGTGGTTGATGATGGTGGTGTCTCTGCAAAAAATGACCTTTTAGCATCCAGACTCGTTTGACAGTGTAAAAAGCCAAAGTCATAGCTAATAGGAAAGTAGTAAATGATGTCAAAGAAGTGGTAAATTTAGACAGTTGAAGATATTTGTTTGTAGGGGAGGAGCTAAGTTTAGCCTAGCTTGTTGGCTGAAGTTTAGGAGAGTCTTTACGTTATGGCGCGGTTACAGTGCAGGTGTAGCGTCGGTACCTCTGTGCGGCGGCGGTGGCGGCCACTTCCATGGCGAACTGCCTCATGGTGCTCTCCTCGAGGTACTTCTGCTCCCAGCGCACCATGTCGGCCTCCAGCGCCAGGATACGTTCCTCGCGCTCCCGCAGGCGCTCTTGGAGGGAAGCCATGGTCACGCCGGGCGGTTGCGATTGGCGCTGTTGAGACAAATCCATGATGATCAACTCAACTCGTGCTGTGGATGATTTTTTTTTTTTTGCGTATTCATATTATTGTCTTTGCAACTTGTATTGAGCCAAGGGATATTCTACATCAGTGGTCCCCAACCACCGGCTCGTGGCCCGGTTCTGGTCCACACAGATGAAAACAGTCATGGACTTACATCAATCGGTCCACAGTGGAAAAAAAAAGTCTGGGACCCCTGTTTTACAGTCTACGCATGTCAAATGCCTTTGCTCTCTGGCGAGAACGCGAGCGAACGTACCTGCTGAGCTCTTAAACTCCGGAGCTCCTGCTCCAGGCGCGTCCTGAGCTTCATCTCGAGGCCCTCCCGCTTCTCGCAGGTGGACTGCAGCTGAGCCAGGGCGCTCTGCAGCCTCTCCACCTTCTCCACGTAGGCCCTCTTCCTGCGCAACTCCTCCTCCAGCTGACGGCCTCGTCCCCGGGCCGCCTCCAGGGCCTCCTCCAATCTCTTGCTACGGAGGCTTTGCTCCTCGGCCGCCGCCCGCAGTCGTTCGGCCTCCCGCTCCATGCGCTCCCGTTCCACGTTCTGCTCCTCGTCTGACCGGGAAGACAAAAGCAGAACAAGCAAGGCCGACATGAGACGGGCTTTCAAAATGTTGAGGTCCAGGGATAAATGAAAAGAGAAATATACGGGCTTTATTCCTGGAAAAATCCACCTCAATCATATTTTTTCATAAAATAAACATGAATGAATGTTAGGAAAATAGTCATTTCATCAACAAAAAAAGTTCATCATTACAAAAAACTAGTCGGGATAAACTTGTGACATTACTTGAAGAAAGTCAGACTTTTCCAAGATAAAATCCTAGTATTAATATTTTTAAAAAATTAATCACAATTTAACAAAGGCTGTTAGGCTGCCAGATTATGAAAAAAATATTAATCATGATTTTTTTCATAATCATTGAAATCACGATTATTCAAATGATCATAAATTTGTTGGTACAAAACTAGAAAATCTTTGTGTAAAAAAAAATAAAAAAAAAAATATATATATATATATATTAAATGAGTTACTTAAAAATAAAAAAGGTACAAAAAGAAATACATGATTTAGAATTTTTTTTTTAGATTAATTCAAGTGAATAGTTGAAATAAAATAAATAACCAATGAACAAATTGTTTTCATAAACATTGTCAATATATTTTCTGAAATACAAAATTTGAACAAATGTATCCTAACTAGAGTACAAGACAATGTAAAATGAAAATACTATTTGAACAATGTTATATAATAATCACTTTTTTACGATTATGCCAATTTTGTAATCATTGAGAGTAAAATTTCGATTAACTGCACAGCCCTAAAAGCAACCGTTGCATTCCAACAAGTGAATTTCCAAAACGAAACACTCCATGTTTCGCATCTTAAATATCTTTCCCCTTCACTCCAGCAGAAAAAAAAAAAATCTCCAGCACGGTGGCCCGCGTTCCTTTATCGAAGCGCTTGCGGAATGCCGAGAGCAGGAAAGAAGACAAAAAAGGGGGGAGAAGCCGCCCTCTCCCTTTGACCCACATAGCGCTTCGGCATTCCTCATCGAGGCCATACAAACACCGACACTCAACTTGATCCCGGTTCCCCCTCGCTCGCAGACGACATAAATCAGCCCGACAACAGGTGGGAGCGGCATGAGAGATTTCGAGCCACTTCATTTCACTTCTCTCTCGCATTTTTCTACAAAGTCTTCCAAAGAGGATGCGGAGGTTACGCAAGGGAAATTCTTGCATGTGTGAGACGCTTAGCGACGAGCGGACCCCACGCCATCTTAATCCAGTCAAGAATGTTGAATAACAACAAAAGCGGACTACGCACACATGACTTTCTGAGAACACCACACGTGAGGAAAATATCGATGAGGGAAATATCTGCGGTGCACACGAGGTGACCCAAACACACGCAAAGAGGTCTGTTGTTGTACCAAAAGTGACCCTTGGGGGGCAGCATAGTGCCACGGGGCATCCAAACTGAAGAAGACGACGAAGAAGCTAGGCTAGTGGTTAGCTTAGGTTAGCGAATCTCAACCCGTGTGTCGCAGAAAATTAAAAATAAAAAATCCAATGTCAATTATTTGGACAAAAATTATATTATTTTCCATTTTTTTTGTTAATTTACCATGTATAGAAACAGGCAAAAGCAAATATTCTTCAATGATGAAATAATCTTCCTCCAGATGACTGAAGGTACATAATTAACCGATATATTGTGAATATTTTCTTGACGTGAAATTTGTGTTTTCGCTCAATAAAGTAAGACAAACGACTGATCAAGTTTATGCTGATTTTCTTTTTGATAGGAAGATGCGCAAAATGCTCGCATTCTTCACTTAATGCACGATCATTCCAATTTACCTCACAAGTCCACGGTTCGGCTGAACTTGGTGTTGATCACACACGGGATTTGCCATCGCAAATATTGAACATGTTTAATATTTATGATCGTGGGCAACCGTCAGGCGAGAAAAAAATAAAACATTTTAAAAAATTAAAAGAAAATCACTCGATACACAGCCCACATCAGAAGATATTCACTCACGATCATCTTTTAGCAATTATAATCTTCAGATAATCAGGCCTACATCGATTTTGATCGGAAGGGGTGAATCCCCGATTATCACATATCCCGCTCCATATGGGCTATCTTTTTTTTGCTTTTAGGGCAGATCGGGAAATGGAAAAAAAAAAAAAAACATTCGTTCTTAACACACTGCACACCACAGGATAATGTTTTAATATTGGTCGATATTTGGTGACTTTGACCAGATGGAATTTATCGGAATTATCGTTTGTCTACGATTTTCTGTCCGACCATTTTTAGATGATATCGGGAAGGAAAAAAAAAAATCACTTTTAACACACTTGACGCCACATGATAATCTTTTAGCAATACCCGATAATCATGCTTTGCTGACTTTTGATCGTAAAGGGTGAAAAAAATCCGTTCTCCTTGGGACTCACTTTGCTCGAGGAGTTTGGCCATAATGTGCTGGTTGTGATCAGCAACCTGCACTTCTTTGGCGACGTGCGTCCGGGCATTTTCCAGGTTCTCCTTCAGGTCTCGGTTGAAATCCTGCAGCCGGCGGATTTCGTCCACCAGCCTCCTCCTCAGCGTTTGCTCCAGAGTCTCTCGTTTGCTGCTGCCCTGCATCAGTTTCTCGTAGGCCTCGGAAATGCGCTGGATTTCCTGCTCCAACTGGGAGGAGGACACAAATAGACAGAAGGAATTTTTTTTCGGTTAATCTTCCAACCTGACAGGGAGGAACTGGAATGTTGCTTTTTTTGTTGTTGTTGCACGACATGCAATTGTGGTTCGCAAACTGGGGACCACAAAATAATTTGCAACGAATTATGCGGTAGCGATTATCATAAAACGTCCATATAATCATACTAAACCAATTACTCCTCCCTAACTTATTAAAAGTTCGGATATCATTTTGTGTTGTCACATGAATCTGGCATCCCAGTGGGAATGAATAGTCAGTTGTTTTTTTTTTTTTTTAAGAACAAAAGGCATACTAGAACAGGATTCAGAAGTCCTATGCTTTAGGGAACAAAAGGCAATATTTTTGTCCTGGAGAATAGTCAAATATTTTTTTTTAGAACAAAGGACGCATTTGTTGAGAATATAGTCCTTTGTAAAATATAGACCTATTTT
The DNA here is from genome assembly GCF_059441095.1 of Idiotropiscis lumnitzeri. Classification (NCBI taxonomy): domain Eukaryota; kingdom Metazoa; phylum Chordata; class Actinopteri; order Syngnathiformes; family Syngnathidae; genus Idiotropiscis; species Idiotropiscis lumnitzeri. The sequence goes on from NC_142402.1 coordinate 17,601,812, forward strand.
TATGGATTTATTTTTTCATGAGGCCTATTTTTTGAGAGCAAAAGATGGATTTTATTGAGCATATAGACTTTTTTTTAGAAAACAAGATATTTTTTCAGGAATAAAGAGCCATTTTTCAAGAACGATACGTCTATTTTTCAAAAATATGGTCCTATGCTTTTTTTTTTATTGATAATTTTTTTCAAGAGAACAAAAGATAATTTTCACTAATATAGTTCTATTCTATTTAGAGATAATTACCACTTCCAGAATGATATTTCTTTTTTAATTCACAGGTTAAAATATGACTTTCGTCCCCTTGCTAAACTTTCATTTCAATTCCACGACTTAACATTACTCGATTCCCATACGATTAAGATTTTTCATCCTGACAAACTACATTTTTCTTTTTAAAGTGCCACTCTATTCTTCCAACCCCCCCCCTCTCTCTCTCTCAAAAATAAAATTGTCATGTGTTTTCTTAAGATGACTTTGAGGAAAAAGGAAACTGTTTCATTCTTATAGCATGTTTAAGCGCTGTTAGGATTGTGAGGGGCTCCAAAAAAAAAACTGAAAAACTTTCCCCCCTGTAAGGACTTCCTGGACCCAAAAGGTTTGCGAGTCGCTGACATGTAACGTACAGCACGCGTATGAACATACATTAAGCTGTGTGTGTGTGTGCGTGTGTGTATGCTACATTTCCCAGAAGGAATTCAAGCCCGCACCACTCCCCGTGCGACTGATTTATATCAACATTCCTGAGAGCTGATAGCCGCCGTTCCAGGTGCGAACACACACACACACCCGCACGAGTGAAAATACACACAAAGAGCAGCACAGAGCGGTCTGTGGAAGGCAGCCAGCTCAAGGAAGGTGCGCATGCCTGTACCTGGCCTGTGGAAACGGTCCCCTCAAACCCCCCCTCCCTCCCAAAAAAAAAAAAAAAAAAAAAGACACCCACCATTACAGGCATGTTTACCCAGAGCTGCGGCCTAAGAGGGGCGAAATGTTTCCAGCCTCGCTCGCAATCATTCTTTTCAGCTGAGACAAGGCCAGAGCCATGTGACATAACTCCGGAGATATTTTACAGACTTGCCGAGGTACTAAAAAAGTTGTTTCCACCGCGGTCGAAACTTGTAAGCCACGTTTTCCAACCAGGCGGAGGCGTTGCCGTTTCGATTAGATCATAGCAGCGTGACACGCTGCAAACCAACTAATGGATTCAATAAAAAGGAAGAGTGAGAGGGAGGGCGGGCTTTGTGCGAGAAAAGACGCATTACGGATCTTTAGCGTCGTCGCGATTTTTAACTTCTTAAGAGATTGCACACTCAGCCATTACTCGACCTCGTTTAAAAAAATAAAAAAATCGTAACACATCCCACGCCACGTGATAACCTTCAAGATACGTTTGATAATCGGGCCTTTAATGGTTTTACTCGAATAGTGACAAAATGCTGAAATTGGGCCCGATTTGCATCCTCCTTAGTTCACGATCATCCCACTTCATGTCGGTGGCTTGGCCCAACTGTGTGTTGACCACACACATAGATTAGCTTTTGATCGTCGATGTTGAACTGGCGCAACACTAACGATAATCGGCCCGAGCCTTTGCAGAGGTTTAAAAAAAAAAAAAAAAATCACTCATTACTCATTCCAAACCACAGGATAATCACTGAGGATAATCGTTGAGAATAATCAGAAAATTGTAAGGTGGTAAAATGCGAGCGTGTGGCTCGATTATCGGTATATGTGTACCCAGATTAATTGACTTTGTTGCCTTTCACCTCTCAATTCAGTGTTGATGCCTTTATGATCGTAAATAGTGTACACATTTAACAATTCTGATTGTCAGTCCTTCAATTTTTTTTTTTCAGAGCAGATCACGATAACCGAGCCGCTCAAATCAGGCCGATTATCGGTATGTGTATACTCCGCCGGGTAGATAATTTTTTTTTTTTTTGCAGCACCATTTTGGACACCTGTCCGTGAAAGACAAACCCAGTGAGCATTTGTCTGCATTCTGTCGGCCTCCTCATGTGCACAGCAGCAATGCAGCTGCCACCTTGCGCAGCGCGGCGGCCAAGCAGAGGTCACGCGACTGTGTCGCATTATCATCGGCAGCGCTCGTGTGCGCTCGCTTTCATTCTAAACAGGCCATATTGATTTTTCAACCGGATCGGGTGTTGACCCGCACGCAGCTGACGGGGGGGGGGGTTGCCGGGTTCGCTGGCAGGTGGCGGCTTGCCGTGTCAAAAGTGAAAGGTCTCTTTTGTTCGCAGCCAGCTGCTCTTTGTGCACATTTTGGCTTTTGACCTTGATGTTATGCTGACACATCTTTTTTTTTTTCCTCCGCCCGGAGGCCAAATCTCTGTTGAATTTTGTTGATTGGCTGACACTTTTTGGCAATTTTGCGGTAAGTGTGATAAAACCTGTCCAATATTGACGATGGCAAACGCTGACGTGTGCGCTCGTCCAGTGATGGCAAATGAAGCTTCAATTTTGCTCCATTAACCAGTTGTCGTATTTTTATATTCCTCTAGGTGGCACTGTTTAAGAAATGGCGAGTGAGTGCATTGGCTCGCCATTAGAACTCATTTCTCCCAGGCCTCACCTTCTGAATACGACCCGTTTTCTCCCGGTGAGCCTCCAGCTCTTGCCTGAGCCTCTCGTTCTCCATCAGCAGCAGCGCCACTTGATTGGGCTCCTCCAAGACAGCCGGGGGCAAGCCGGCAAACGCGTCGTAGCAAGAGACGTCGGCCGGCGGCCCGGATTGGACGTACCTGCGGGGCGAGACGTTGTTAAGTGACACCTTCCTGGATCGGATCGTACGAGTCCCCGGGGCCAGTCTGGAGACTTTACGACTTGGACAATACGGTCTCTATTCCGGCTCCTTGGTCATCAGACGCGCCGGCTCCAGTCAAGAATGTAAAGTGAGGAACTACACTATTTTTAAAGGCCGCAGTCAGCATGTAAGGTGTTCCATCCGCCGCATGCCAAGCATTACAAATAACTTTGGACCAGAGTTGCTTTCAAAAGGAGGAAAGTATGAGTCAAGTATGTTTATGCCGCGGCATTTGGTACCTGGGCCTCTAGTGGGGACTTGCGCCACTGAATCCACCTCTTAACGCCACCACTAGCGAAAATGTCGAGACTATCCAAAACACAATAAAACAGCAAGCAATACAGTATTTAGCGAGAAAATATTTAGCTAAAACATTGCTTCTCAATTATTTTCTGTTAGGCCCCCCCTCTAGCAAAAAGAAAACAATTCACGCCCCCACCCCCACCCACTCTCCGCCGAAACAAAAAAGAATAACATTTTTGTTGCAAAACAAACCTACACCATAGCGTTAATAATCGCTGCACACAATGAGAGCGCCACTGCCGACTACTGGCGTGGATGTGCAATTACACTTTACTGTCGTAGAAAAAAAAAAAAAAGCATGTTCACCAGGGTCACACGCGCCCCCCCTCAACATCGTCCCGCGGGGGCCCGCCCCACTATTTGAGAAGCATTGAGCTAATAACATGACCAAAACCTAAAATATGAAAATAAAATACATCTCACGAAGGGGCAATGCCGTTTGCTGCCATTGACGGATATAGACGCCAAAAAGTACATCTATTTTATCTCGGCTGTTAAATGAACTGTATTTTTGTGTGAAGATCTCAAACAGTTTTTGGTCTAACTAACCAATCAGAGGACTGAAAATACTGGAACATGGAAATGAAAATTGGATTTTATTGCCATTGCACATGTCACGAGCTCAGCGCAACAAAATTCATCCCTTGATATTATTGTTGTACAGCTATCTGGAATTGTAAATCTGATCCATCCCGACGAGTGAAAAGTTTGCTGGTTGCCAAAAGTTCCCACGCGCTGGCAACAAAGCACTGCTTTTGTTTAAATGAGGCGCCACAACGCAATTTAACATTGCTCCCGGACACCAAGACGCCACAAGATGGCGCCAGCAAATAACAGAATCGAGGAGTTGAACATAAAGATGAGAAGTCGCAAATGCCGAACCACAAATAATGTCACTGAATAGTTTCAATTAAATAAGCCGGCACGACTGGTTCCGAAGACCCTGGGCAGATTACATCGACACGGCAACACACAAAGGCCGAACTCTGATTGGACAAAAAGCCCACAAACAGAGAAGGTCTCGCTGTCCTGATGTTTGGCCACGGCGAGGAACGCAACTATTTTCGAAAGGCCAAAGCAAGCATGTGAGGTGTTTCAGCCGCAGCATGCCAAGGATTACAAATACCTTTTGGACCGGCGCTGCTTTAAAAAGAAGGAAAGTATGACTCAAGTATGTGTTTACGCATGCGAAGCGCAACAAGGCGCCACACCACACTGTGACGTCACGCCATGCCGCTTTTTCGTGAATAGACCCGATTAAACTCAATTTGTACCTGTGCTGCGGGGCCGGCGCAGGTTCCGGGGCCTGGTGTGGGATAAATCCTTGTCCCTGGACGGGAGCCGAGTACTCAGGTGGAGGGTTGCGTTTCTCCGCCCACTGGGTGTAGTAAGCCAGCTCGGGGTAGCTGTGAGAGGCGCTCTTGACCGCCTCCGCCTTGGCAACCGCATCGTTCCTCTCCAGAGAGATTTGCATGCGGTGCTCGCTGAGCGACCGAGCGTGGGCGCACTTCTGCTCCATCTCGTCCACCTCCTCCAGGAAGGCCCCCTCGTGGGACTGCCGGCCGGGGCTCGGCGGCGCCCAGTGGGTGGCCAGGTACTGAGAATGCGCCTTGGCTTGCTCATAGGTGGGCAGCTCCTCGCCGTGGAGCTGGTAGAGTTGAAAGGCGCTTTCGGAGTGGTGGAAGTCGCCCTGGTGCTCCTGGCCCTGGGGTTCTTGTCTGGCGGAGAGCTGGGGGAACGGGGGCTCCTCCTGGGTGAGACTCTCCAGAGAGGAGCGGGGGCTCCGGCCGATGTCGCCCCCGCTGCTGGGCCCGCTGTTGCTCCCGCTGCCCCCGCGCAGGGCCTGCTGCTGGATGGCGAGTAAGGTGCGGGTGTCGGTGGGGTTCCCGTAGCGAAGCTGCTCCTGGATTAGCCGGTGCAAGACTGTACCGGACGGCTCCTCGGTGGACGTCATGCTGATTCTCGCTGAGGATTCGGTTCGCTTTCTCTGAATTGGTTGCGAAACCTAGAAACAGGGAGGACGTGGTTAGCATTAGCGTGGCTGATGACAGCTTGTGACACATTCAAATAGTATTTAAGCAGAAGGGTGTTTTCATCCATCCTTTCGTTTTCTGAACCTCACAGTAAACACATCATAAAAACTGAAGCAAACCAGACTAAGTCCTCCAGAAGGAGTCTCAATTCGATTTTAAGGTGTAGCAATGTGAATACGAAGTGGTGCAAGTTCACTTTTACTTGAATTGTCGCTGGAATGATGGAGAATGGAAGTCGAACTGAATTAGCAGAGCTGTGAACATGCCATAACAACTGATCAGAACCATCTAAAGCAAAGCAGATTCACACGTCCACCGGAAACAATTTCAATTCCACTTCAAGGCTTCACGTGCCATGTGAACACAAAAATAAAAGGTCCCCGGTTCACTTTGACTGCGGTCCTCTTTTAAGCAAACATTCCATGAGAACTGATCAGCTCATTTCAGAGCAGACCTTCAAAAATGGTTTCAATTCAGTTTCAAATCTATGAAATTGCTTCCTTCATATGCACAATGTGAACACGCAGTGGTCCAGTCCAGGTTTACTTTGCCCTGAACCACCAACTGGATGGCTTGAGAACAAGGCCATCATTCTAACACTTCCAAAAGTTGTCTCAATTCAGTTTCAAAGCTTGACATGTGCAATGTAAACAGAAAGTGGTCCAACTTTGCTTTGCCTTGGGGCCTCTTTTAAATAAACTTGCCATATGAAGCACAATAAAAATGGAACGTTCTGAGATAAGCAAAATTCAGTTTCAAGCCTTTGTGGCGCCCGTTCATCTTGCCTTTTTCAAACGATCATCTCCAGAAGCGCTATCAATTTGGTTTCAAGGCTTCCCATGTGCGGATTTGAACACTCCATGACAATTGATCAAATGCCACTAACACAAATTGAACAAAAAACGTTTCCAGTCTGGTTTCAATGCGCAATATGAACACAAAGTGTCTCAGGTACACTTTGACGAGGGTCGTCTTTCGAATGAACTTGCCATGCGAACCCAAAACACAATGGAGTCCCTTTTCAGTTCAGATTATTCATCTTCTCCTCTGCGGGTCAACGCGGCTGTGTATCTATCAAACATGAGATCGGCATTCGTGAGTGCTAAAGGTTCAAATACCGCTTTTGAAAAGTATCTTTCACAAAACAAGCACATCTCAGTGTCGACACTCTCTCGACAGCGACAACATAAAAATGTGGAGACTTTTTTTTCAATCGCAAGCACGAAAAAAAACGCATGCGGCCAAAATTCCAATCTCAAGGGGGGGGTCAAAACGCACAAAAGCAACCGAGGCCTGGGGGAGACCACTTTTACTTCTTCCATCTTGTTTTTAAATCGCCTTTTGGCGTTACAGTTAGAAACGTTTAAGAGTTTTTTTTTTATCGTGTTTGTAAGGGGAGGAGGAGGTGGGGGTTGTTTAAAAAAAAAAAAAAAAAAAAAGACAAAGTCGTTCTTACCAGCTCAGGCGCTCATCCTAACAACCCAAAGAAGTTTCTCTGGCGTGTCGCAATCCCACTTTTTTGTCCTAATTCCAGCCCCGTATGCGTCTTCGTTTTTCGTTTCAATTATTTTGGGGTTGACTTTGAGGAAGCAAAACGCGCGTCGTCCCCTTTTGCTGCTGCTGTGTGAAATGCTGCTTATGCTGGGGGAAGCAGGCGGGCCGATAATAAGCCAGCAGGGAGGAGGGACCGAGTTGGGAATGCCAGGAATGTTCAACTGGAGCTCCCTCAGGGGAATCAGACGTGTAAAAAGCAGCCAGCGGGGGAAAGGAGGAGGAGGAGGAGCAGGAGGGGGAGGAGCTTACGGAGCTTTATCCTTTAACATGGAGCACACAAAAAAAAAAATGTTTGGACATTTGTTTCCAAAGCTGTGCGATCATATCAGAGGTAGTAAAAGTATTCACAACCTCTCCAAAGGTACTTGTTTAGGAAAATATTCTCGTTAAAGTAAAAGCCATGTTTCTACTACTTCAAAAAAAAGTCAACGTAAAAAAGGGACTTGAAAAGTAAGAATTGGTTTTTAGTGTCACTTACAATATTCAGTTTGAAAACAGGAGGAAAAAAACGTTCTTGGCACACAAAATGATTATTCTTTAACTCGAAGTTTTATGCTGCCCACAGCCGTATTTTTAATGTTTTTTTGGGGGGTTTAACATGAAAAGGCATATATCTGGGTTCAAAGTATTTTGTTGTGATCTTTTATTTTTAGACTAAAGCCTTTGCACATTTTTACACAAGAGCTAATTATTCAACTGTTGGTTTTGTCACCGCTGTTAAGTTAAATACCAGCGCTGTCAAGCGATTAAATTTAACTGATAATTTTCAAGTAATTAACCATTAATTGTGATTAATCACATTTTTCAAAAACGATTTTTTGTGAAGCTTGTATCATACATTTGCTTGAATAATATCTTGGAATTAATGTCAAATCATCAAATATGAAATATATTTGAATTCAAAGACTGTTCTAACAGCTTTTTTTGATCATTGAATCGAATCTAAACGGTAAACATTTTCCTTGGAAACAATTCTCAAAACATATACAGTCCATTTAGTTGTGCCATTTTGAGGCTCAATTGTGCTGACTCGGGATCCCCAACATTTTTTTGCGACCACGGACAATATTGGAGCAGACCACCTAAGAAATAACAACAACAACAAAAAAAAACTCTTCAAAAATCCAACTTAGCTTTACGCTGAAAATAATTGTAGCAATTTGGCGGACCTCTGAGCTTGTTTAGCTTCGCAGGAGACGACAAATGTTGCAACCGGAAGTCTTTTTAATTGCTTGGTCGAGGACTGCTGTCCTCCACAGAAGGCAGGAAATTATGAAATCATTTTTTTTTTTTTTGTTCACACCATCTCGTCTGATGATCATCTCGACGGTTGGCCATGAAAGAGGAGCAGCGAGGGCCCGTTTATCGCTGCTTGCAGCTTTAATTGTGGCTTGTATCATCTGATACTTCTTGCGGGCCATTAAAATCGAAGACCGTCCATGAAATGCGTATTTGAAAGAAATGATTGTTTTATTTCGAGCAGTGGCGGGCCATGCGTTTGGTACTTTTGCACACACATTACCTCAGCTGTGTAGTTTCACTTCCCCTCTTAAAAAGATTTCAACTGGATTGAACCGATTAGAATAGCGGCAGTGTTAAGTTGTTCCATTCATCTGTGTTGTCTGATTTCATGACGCATTTACAGCCGATGGTTACCCGCTGACTCTTGTCAAAATTTGACAGATGAGCTCTTCAATGCAGTAGATTGGGCCAAGGTGGGGCGCATCCTGACTTTGGCTCGAGAACATGCAAACTCCACACAGGAAGGTCGCAGCCGGATTCGAACCCACGACCGCTGCACTGTGAGGCCACCGTGCCGCCAATTTTGGTGATTCGATGAAGCTAAAAAAAATAAAAAATCTTCGGGTCCAGGTCGGGCCCTCAAAACAACCTGGCATTTGAATAGGGGTGTGTAGACTTTTGTTGTGTTTTGAATCCTTGTTTTTCTTTGCTCAAGGAAGAAAGACAGCGCTCGTTTACGACGCTGTCTAGATTTCACTTGAAGTGCAGAGAAAACAACACAGCTATTTACGACTTTACCACTTGATTGCTGCTAAGTCCTTTATGACGGGCTCTATAAGCGTGAGACGTGGAAATAGCTGAGATGTTTGTCATAACTGACCAGTCACATGAGCTGACAAAGAGAGAGAAGGAAGCAGGCTCGTTGACAGATAAAACAAATCAAATGGAGTCTGACCGAAATGCTGATTTTCCCCGATTTTAATCAACCCACGTTGAAAATGCCAAATGGCAGTTCTTTTTCTTGGAAAAATGGTCCTTTCATAAAAACTGGGACAAATTTCAGCAAAAAAAAAAAAAAAAAAATTATATATATATATATATATATATATATATATACACAACGGGCCGCATGTGGCCCCCGGGCCGTAGTTTGCCCACACCTGGTATAAACAGTGCACATCAGTAGAGACTTGTTTTGAAGCACAAAAAAACATTAAAAAAAATTAAATTAAAGGATTAATAGATAAAATCAATTAATGCCCCCGTTCTACTCAAAAGTGGTGCCAAGTAGGCCACTTGAATGGATTGTTTTACAGTATGTGATTGCTGGCCCACGGCGGCTAATCTCATTAGAAGCAAAAAAAAAAAAATCAATGTACCTAACGAGAAAAGTATTGAAGCGGCGTGTGTGTGTGTGTGTGTGCGCGCATGTGCACTCTTGGCCTCGTCTCTGCTGGTGGACAACGCCTCTGGGCCGTTTTGTCCTCCATTGTGCCACGTTTCCTGTGAACTTCCGAAGGAATGCAAAGGCTGACCCTTCATTTTGGAGCCTTTTAAAAAGTCGTTATGCAGTTCCTGTATACTGTAAATTGTTGTTTATCTCACGGTCCTTTCTAAATGCCCACAGTCGAATAAAGTTAGTTTTTAACCACTGGCGAATGTGACATCTTATGTATGTTCTGGGGCTGCTTTGCTACTCCAGCACCAAGATTCTTCTTGCAAGAAAATCTCAAGCTTGGTCGAGCAATTTGTATCCTTTCCCGTACCCTGATTCTGTACAAGAACCAAAATAAGACGAGAATAGAGAAAATGACTTGAACGGAAGTATTTTGGGTAACCACGCAACTGTAAAGAAACGTGCACAATAGAACAATCATAACAAATATTCTGTCCACCACAGATGAATACGCAGTATGGAAAATGGAGAAAGCCAGTTCAACTGCCCAGTCGGGCATGTCCTGTACGTGGACGTGTAAAAGGCATTCACTTTTTTTTTTTTGTGGCTTTGGTGGAAAACACGAGCACAACTGTGACAACAGTGAGTGTTGTCAAAGTACATGTTACACAATTGGAAACACGCTGCTTCCAGCCTTGCGGTCAAGTTTCTCTTCCTCAAATGAGGAGGCCATGACTAACTTTTACTTTTTCACTTTGGAAGGGACAACTGTGGGATATTTTAGACATTTCTCACATAGTTGTTTTTTTATTTTTTATTAATTTTTACTCATTCGCCTTGTTGGAGAGGGGGTGGTGGCTTCACAATGACCTAAAACTCACACATTTTTCTAAGCGTATTCATCCTGGAGAAATGTTTATATCAGACATGGGCAAACTATGGCCTGGGGGCCACATGCGGCCCGTTTAATATTTTAATTAGGCCCGCCGAGCTTGAAAAAATTAAATATTATATAATTAAATCCCTGCAATTCTGATGTGTCCCCACTAGGAGGCGAACTCTAAGACACATATTTTGTTGTAATGTGTTTCTTCATTTTCAGCATATATTTTCTCGATATGCTATATGTATTTTTTTTCTCCGATGAAGTGAGGTTACCAAAACACTTCATCCATGTGCTGCTGGTCCGGCCCCGCTGTCAAATTTTAGAACCCATTGTGGCCCATGAATCAAAACGTTTGCCCACCCTTGGTTTGTTTATATTATAGGGGTCCTAAACACAACCCACCAAATTCCACTCTGTAGAACCCCCTGGAATGTGAAGAGGAAAAAAGCCCCGTCAGCAGTTACACAGGGCGCACAAAAAAGTCTGAAGGATCCATGGCCAAAAGTCAGCCATTTTGGTTTGAAGCAGATAATTTGCACTCTGAACCTTGGGCAGTTAGAACATATTAGCTCCTGGCATCAGTTTCACTGAGAGACACAGAATTAGGTGGACATGTATATCATAACAAAATACACAAAAGAGTCCCAAGGACCCATGTCTGAAACTGAACAGGAAATCGGCCATGTTGGTTTCAGGCAGCCATTTGGAAGTCAGTCGCATCCCCTTGAAAGTTTGGAAAAATTAGCCCCCGACACTAGTTTCACCAATCAACACCAAACTGGGTTAACATGTGTGTCAGAACAGGACACACAAAAAAGTCTCAAGGATTCATGCTCAAAAGTGAACAGGAAGTCAGCCATTTTGGTTTCAAGCAGCCATTTGGAGGTCAGTCGCATCTCCTTGAAAGTTTGGAAAATTTAGCCCCTGACATTAGTTTCACCAATCAACACCAAACTGGGTTAACATGTGTGTCAGAACAGGACACACGAAAAAGTCTCAAGGAGCCATGTCTGAAACTGAACAGGAAGTCGGCCATTTTGGTTTGACGCTGTGTCACTCTGGCGATTTATCGTGCATCAAAGTTGATCTATTTCACAAATCATTTTGTGAAATAAAAAAAAAAACTTCTTAGCTATTTCTAGATAAACCACATGAAGTGAGAAGCAGTGGAAAACTAGCTCAAACCGCAACACGTCTGTCTCTCCTAATCTCTCACATTTGTTTTTGTTCCTCTCGCCCCTCCAATAGTTTTGCTTCTCTTGCCTTTGAGGATGAGAGCATTGTGCAGATACTGGAGCGGTGGGAAAGATCCCGGCAAAATAGACAGCGAGGCCACTTGATACGGCCAGATTGGTGAGGAATGTAACCGATAGCGTTGGAAGGACTGGTACCGGATTCCTCTCGTCGGCTCTCACATCCACGTAGGACTTAGTCATCCACACAATACACAATGAAGGGTGGCGGGGGCAAGGTGTTTTTTTTTTTTTTCTTTGTTCGAGCCAGGCCCGTATCCGGTTCTCAGGAATCGGCGGACTCGCCAGCTTCTCATGTCTTCATATTTCACAACAGCTCCCATTCCCGTCCTAATGTGTGTACGTTTGAGTGCTTTTTGGAATCAGAAATGTCGGGGGGGGGGGGGCGGTCTAAATTGTTGCGAGGAGAGTAGTTGAGGAACGTCTACGTGTCGCGGCAAGTCAACTTCCAAGTATTCCGAGGGAATTTCCAGACATTCGCAGACTTCACATTGTGAGTCACAAGCGTTGAGCGTGTGCGCGCAAATAAAACAGATGTGTGGCCGCCACGACAAATAGACCTGTCATTCCTCGCTCGAGAAAGCGATAGGCTTCAAAAGATGCAGACACCTTTGTGAGTCACTTAGCCACTCAGCTTAGCGCGGCACAGGTGGGGAATTGGGATGATTCACGGAAATCTCGAGACTATCACGGCATCCAAATACTAGAAAGTTCGCTTTTGGGTCGCTTCTTTCTATTTATATTTTTTTTAATTAATTTTTAATTATTTTTTTTTAGTTTATTTTTGGTCCTTTTTCAGACTGTTTATTTAGTATATCTGATCCTTTTTTTTAAAAAGAATTTAATTTCGTAATTAATTTTGAGTATCCCAGAACTTTGTCTTCCTTTTTCTTTCTTTCAAATAAACTATTCCTTACATGTACTGCTGCCTCGTTTGTCTCCAGGTTGATCCGTGACACAGTCTAAAAAATCTTGGTCATGGTTCGGTTCCGACGATTCTCCGTCAATCAAGGATTGTCTTGCGTCTGTGCAGGGTAAAATGAAAACAATGAGGAAAAAAAAGTCATTCTGAAGAGACAATATTTACATCCAATTATTAAGATCCATTGTCTTGGTTTGTTTAAAAGCGACCACATGCACCCTGCAGCCGCCTCCCCTCAACTGGAATAGCGACATTTTTCCCTCTCCGGCCACGATACCTGAGAAGTCTTTTGTTTATTGACGTTATCAAAAGAATACATGGAGGCGCTTTACACCTGTGGGCAATTACAGGATTAAACTCAACGTGGGTGCTAAAAAGTGACATATTTTGCAAAAGTGACTTTTTAATTATTTATCCACAAAAAGTTGCATTTCTGTTCGGTTCAAGTAGCCAGTGGAGGCTTTACTCATGCGCCATTAATTTGCAGTCTGGATGTGGAAGGGGGGGGGGGGGGCAACTCCACTTCTGGAGGGAGTTTCGGAGTCTCATGAAATGTTCAAAAGTTTCACTTTAGTTTTTTTTTTTTATTATGACATTTTGATGTGATAAAAAAAAAATCACAATGAAGATCCAGAGCCACTTTCAAGCCACATCAGGACTACAGTGGAAGTACTTACAGAAGGTAAGAAGAGGTACGGTGTAAGTGAGTACAATTAAATAAAGTCCTGACTCTCAGAAGTCTCCGAAAACAGCATAAATGTCGCTAAATTTGTTAATCGTCACAGTAAGCGTCGCTAGAGTGGCCTGAAGATCCTGAGTCACTTTCTAGCGACAGCACGATTTGAAGGGGCAAAAAGAAAAGGACTGTTAGCATAGATTAGCATAAGTGTAATAGCAGTTTCAGCATTAGCTTCGCAGAAGTAAAACATTTTTTTTTTGTCTAATCAACTTGGAAAACAACCAAAGTATTGTAACGGTTACGTTCCACTTTGGAGATTCCGCTGTTTCGTCAAAGCACCCTGAACACCTCTGAGGTTGTGTGTTAGCGCTAGCATCAGCGCCAACATTACTGCTCAGACACATGTGATGATGGACTCTGTTAGCGCGTACATTCTTCGGCTTGACTCCTTGAGCTTGTGACGTCCGACGTCTGTTGACTGATCTAAATTTCCCCTCCGAGGTAACATATTTACAGACTGTCATAGCAACTCTATTGTTTTTGCCTCCTCTCGCAGACATATTAGTCATAAGGCAGTGGGGGCGAATAGCTGAGGGTCAGAGTAATGATGTTTCTGCTGCTCCCTTAGACTTCTTTTCCCGCCAAACTGAAAACGACTTCTCACTGCATTCCTGGCGTTTGAACGGAGGAAGATGGGAAAGGGTGTTCAGGAAAATAACATGAACAAGATTTGAAATTGGCGGTATGGCAGTGTCTGTGCCCATCCTCTTGGAGCATCTATTTGGCGTGTTGTATCACTGAAGCAACCAAAGCTAACCGCTTTTATCTTCCATACTCACCCCGCGAGACGACATGACAAAAACACATGAGTCGTGATTAGTTGACTTCAGGTGTTAAATGGGGTAGTAAAGCCGTCTTGTTGACTAATCGGTTCAACCAGGGTCCTGTTCTGTCCTGACCTGTTTTGAACTTCTATTATCTTATCCTGTTCTGCCTTGACCCGTTCTGCCCTGCCTGGACTACTCCTGTCTTGTCCTGTTCTGTAGTGACCCGTTCTGCCCTGTCTGGACTTCTCCTGTCTTGTCCTGTTCTGCCCTGAGCGGTTCTGTCCTGTCTTGTCTGAACTTCTCCTGTCTTGTCCTGTTCTGCCCTAACCTGTTTTGTACTGTCTGGACTTCTCCTGTCTTGTCCTGTTCTGTCCTGACCTCTTCTGTCCTGTATTGTCTGGACTTCTACTGTCTTGTCCTGTTCTGTCCTGACCCGTTCTGTCCTGTCTTGTCTGAACCTCTTCTGTTTTGTCCTGTTCTGCTCTGACTGGCTATATTCTATCCTGCCCTGTTTCTTAGCACGCTTGTGTTCTGTTCTGCCTGCTCCTGTCTTGCCCTGTTCTGCCCTGACCTGTTCTATCCTGTCATGCCCTGTTCCATAGTGCACTCAGGTATCCTGTTATGGCTTGTTCTACCATGTTCCTTCTTGTCTGGCCATTTGTCCTGTCCTGTCCTACTGTGCCGTGTTCTGTGTTGCCCTTTCCTTCCCTTTACCCATTCTGCACTGCCAAAGTTAGCTCCATTCTCGGTGTGTGTGTGTGTGTGTGTGTGTGTGCGTGTGTCTATGTGTGTGTATATACTCCTCAAGCAGCTGACGAGGACAAGTTTAAAAGGAAAAAAAAATTAAAGAACTAAAAATTCACATTTTTACAGGCTCCTGGAATAAGACAAATGCTCTTATATAAAACTGAGCCATTGTAAGACTCAAGGGGTTCCAAGCTGGAGGGCAAAGATGCGGCAAAATGAGGCTTTATAAATTTATCAGCTATATCAAGGCTTGTGCTTCTTTCTATCTTCTTCCCCGGAGACAACATGCATACCGCAGGCCAATGACACAGCAACAAGGCATGACAGCCGTGTCCCAAAAACAGCCTCCCACCCCGCGTTCCACTGGGCTGTCCAGGAGGTCGCCAGAATGCCAGCCATTCATTCGGGAGCCCCCCCCCCCCCCCCCCCCCCCCAGGCATGCATGTGGACCCCCCCCCCCACCCTGGCAAATAACTATCGGTGCTCCTCTGCTGCTGAGTTTGCACATATCATGTGATCCCATGGCTGGGTTTGACACGCCGTGTGATGTTCGAGAGAGAAGGCGAGTGTGTTCGTAGCTTGTAAATGAGCTCCGAAAATGTATTCACTCATTTACTGCCATTGACGGCTAAAGACGTCAAAGATCCATTTCTTTTTTTTTTACTTGGCATGTAGTGAATGAGTTAAAGGCTTTTCTGTGGACGAAAGCCGTTTGGTTCCTCTAATATGAAGATGTCAGATTGAGTAACACCGGCGAATGATGATGCGTTCGATGTCAGATGTTGATTGCGCAATATGACTGGCTGACAGTCGAGAAATGATGATGTCAAATTGGTTAATACTGATTGATAGACAGATAGGGCGCGGCCAAACCCCAAAATGGCAGGCTAAAATTCTACTTTTTGGGTTTAGTTATCAATTTTTTATGAGCTAATCATATCTCAAAATCATATTTTTGTCGATATTCTCGAGGGGCGCCGTGCGGGCCTCATTGGAAATTGGCCTAAAACTGCCATTACCGCCCGAAATATTTTATTTCTTTATTTTAAATTATTCTTTTTGGGCCACAAGGACCTGTCTTTACCAAAAAATGTTCAGAATTTCATCCCTTGTCTTTTTCCCCCCAAAGAGTGCTATGCAAGCCCCTTTTTAGGCCTGGAGGGCCGGAAAACGTTCCACACTCAAAAATGGCTTAAATGTCACTTTCCATTATCGCATAATCTGGTTATTTGGCTGCAAATGGATTCAAATGGCTTTATTTTTTGGGGAATTGTTTTGTAAGATGGTGCAAAATCAATTTCAACTTTTTGCTATGAGTGCCCTCAGCTGGGTGGTCCGGCAAAACGTCCTCGCTGGTGAGAGCCGGAGGAAACCAAAATAGGCCGAAAATGGAATTTGGTCCCTTTTGTAAGGGACTATGACATAAAATCATTTTTCTAGGGAGCAAATATGATCTATATATCTATTTCATTTGTTTTTTTTATTTTTCCGGAGGTCATATATTTTTTTAATATTATGTTGAATTTGCTCTAGACTGGTGGATGGCTCTCTTGTGAACGTGATATCGTATTACTGAGGTACTCATACTCCTTTAGCAGCCGCTCTTTGCATGTCCTTCTACCAACCGTCGGTAAAAAAAAAACAACAAAAAAAAAACAAAAAAACGCTCGTACTGCCAATGAAAGGTTTTTGAAACGGCGGTCTACCTTAAAACTGAAATCCAGCCTGTTCCTTCCCCAGCTAAACATAAAATGAGCCCAAAATGTTTCTTTGAAAAGGGCTGTTACAAAATCGCAGTTTTGCAACCTTTCTCCTGGCCACCATGGCCTGGAAACCCGCCATACCCGAAAATTGCCTAAAATGTCAATTTTTATGACATTAAAAGGTTCCATTTTTTTTTATCTTATTTTCCTGGAAAGACCCTCATTTTGGGCCAGGAGATCCACACCCACATTACAGGCTGGAAATGTTGACTATTTTCTTGTTTCAAGCTGTTATAAAATTTTTAGGCCGGGCAACTTCTTTACATGCCCGCATTTTAGCTGCTCACAAAAAAAAATAAATAAATAAATGAAATCAATAAATACCTCCTCGTCAGCATCCAGCATGTTTTGTATTAACTTACTGGTCATGTTGCCAAAAGTGTCAAGTGGAAAAATGCCTTATCTTGCAGACGACCCCCAGCATTAATGTCTGGAAATGCTGATGATTCAGCTGGAAGATATGTTCGGGCCTGCACACAAGTACACAAAGCGCCAATTGTGGGCACTAAAAGAAGCACATTGTCTTCTCCTATTTTTAAAAGATGAACTGCCAAAGAAACTGTGATTTTTTTGTTTTTTTCCAGAAGTGCTCAAAATACATCACATAGGAAAAGAAAAGACGCGTTGTGCTAAGACCCACGTCGATTTGTGCGCGTTCAATCAGAAACATGTTGACTCTTTTTAAATATGACATTTGAACACAAATGACCCGAATGTTGTCGTCAAGATTCCTTCCAGCCTTATCGAGAACGAGATAACTAATCCCAGCTAATCTGCGTGCAAATAGGACTCCAAGGTGGATTTTCTTGTAATTCTGCTGTGTTCAAATATTCCTTAGAACGCTAAATGCTAATGCTAATGTTAACATATTATGTGATCCCAGCTCAAATTCTTCCAAGAACACAAATGAGGCTAACAGCAAATGCTAAAACGACAACAACAACAAAAAATGATAACAGATCATTTTTTTCTTGATAACCCAAACGATAGGATGCGTCGGAATTTAATCACATATAGTAAACAATGCTAATCTCAGCAGTGGAAATGGAAAGTAGCGGTTTGAGATAACATTCCAAGTGCGGCACCGCTAGCTTAGCTTAACTGGTTTAGTGGACATTTAAGAGCATCAACTTGATGTTTGAATACGATTCCAACGCAAAAAAAAGTTGATTTAACACACTGCCATGTTGTTAGAACATAAATTAGCATAGCATAATAGCATCCAGTTCCACTTATTTTCTAGCCTTTGACAGCTATTATGGTCTCATATTTGTACATTTTCTGATCTCCAAATAGTGATTCCAAATTCCAGTCGATGAAAATGCGAAATTGTGCTGATAAAATTATAATGTCTTTATCGGAATTATAAAAGAATACTATCCGGTAAATCAGATAAAAATACCATTTGTTGGATAAGTTAATCACACTTTTCGAGATTTAACTTATCTGCAAAAAGATACCACAAGTTTTCTGCTAAGTTTGGACACCGTGACATTTTTCAAATTATTCCCTCAGGAAACATGATACCAGAAGCATGGGATACTCCCAAAATCAATCAAAACTGGGAATACTAATTCTTAGCTAGCATTAGCTTTAGCTTAGCTTTCAGTCATTCACCAACACTACCGGAATTGATCCACTTCAAATGGGCCAGAATATTTAATTTGTTTACTATAAATAATGTCATCTTTGTTCATCAATTTTTCAAATTTTTTTTTTTTAGTCAGGTTAGTGTTTGTTTTTTTTTTAATCAATTTAAATTCACATTTTATGATATTTTTCATGGGCTAACACCATGACAATGACTCAGGGCTACAATATCAAGAAGTCAGACCCCTTTAATCCTCCGTGAATGATATGATATGAGTTCAAATTTCCACCGAAAAACAGCAAGAAATACGAGCGCGTGTCTCATCCGTAAAAGGATCAGCCGCGGCCCATTTGACGGTTTTGCCGGAATGCTTGACATCTGCTGGCCTCGGTTTCCTCTCTGGTCTAATTGCGAGTGGCCTGCAGGCTGCAGCCTTGATCACAGGCTATCCAAGTCTGTTAGCGCCGCTGTCCCACAGGAGGAATGCAAACAAGCGGGAAACTCTTCCAAGAATCCACAGTTGAGGACCTTTCTGGAATGTCCTAACGAGGCCGCGCTGCCTTGTTTACAGTTCCAGGCCGATGGCAACCCTGCAATCTACCCCTGCCAGCGTGTCATTATCTGCGCTCTTCGGGGGACGTGGACAAACACATTTCTTCTTCTTTTCAAGCAAGAGTTCAGACATGGAGACAAAAGCCAGGATGGTGTTTTAAAATAAACAAGCAAGCCACTTCCAATTAGGGAGTCCGGACAAATGAGGCTGAGGAGTCTTTCATCTTCTCAGATACCGATAATCGAGCCAACTTTGACAAAAGGCTTAATTATCGGATGTTTCTTAAAAGATTATCGTTTGTGATTCTCCTGTTGAGTGGGGTGTGTCTAGAGCATTTTTTTTTTTTTATTCACAATCTGCCCGGAGAAACAGGGCTTGCAATCTTCAAGGTAAAGGTGATCAAAGTCAGGTGGGGTCCGATTATCATCGGTGGAAAAATGTCGATAATCAGGCTGATTTGGAGCCCCAATTTTCCACTTTGGATCAAAGTCAGTAAAGTCCAGATACACGCGTCTCGGAGAGATTATCGTGAGTGATTATCCTGTGGTGTGAGAGGTGTTAAGAGTGATTTTATTTTTTGTCTTCCTTTGATCTGCTTCACTATTGTAAATGTTAAACTTCAATATTTACGAACAATAACGCCACATTTGAGCATTTTTACACCATTGTGATCAAAGTCAGCAGAGGCTTGATTATCATACATCTCTGAATGATTATCTTAAATGATAACTATCTTTATCCATCAGCTGATCGTTTCAACACCCCGTTGGGTCGTCGGTCTCCATGACTGAGACATTTTCCAGCAGATCAGAGGCAAAATCACTCTCACACCACATCCGATAATCGAGCCTTTGCTGACTTTGATCGTAAGAGGTGGAAAAATTCTGACCAATTAGTGTGTGGGCGTTGAAGGGTCTCATTTTCTCACATATGAAAAACTGTTTGACTTTGATCAGAAAACGAAAACCGGGGCAGAAATTCAGCATAATTATCGGCATGTGTGTACTCTGCTTTACTAATTATTTAAGTTTCAAATACTTGAACTTATACTCATTTACCAGGCCCGTTAACTTTTCACTCTTACAGTGGAATCTTTGTCTTCACATACCTCATCTGAATTTTATTTTTTTTTTAATGTATGAGAAGCATGTGAGTGTGTTGACAATGTGTTCTCCCGGAGCTCACAGTATGTTCTGGTCTACTTAAAAAAATTTTTTTTTAAAAAACGGGTTGCTGGTGAGTTTATTGACCTCACCAGCGCTCTTACGTAACTTTGGAATGTTGGAAGTGGACCACGGTACTAAATCAACACATTGTACAATTAAATCAGGACATTCCTTATGAGACAGGTCTCCAAGAAACCACAAAAGAAAAAAATAAATAAATAAAAAAAGTACAAATCGGGCAGAGCCAACAATGCAAAGCCGCTCGTTTTTCGGAAAGTAACAAACGCAATTCAGCAAAAACCGACCATGGGAAGTTTATTTACTTAACTGCACTTCGGGGAGGCGTCATGACGGGATCAAGCGCATAAACCTTCACCGACGTGGTTAGCGGCTTTAAATTGACTTGCTTATCAATTGGTGTTGATATTGTATTTATCATTTATACACAAGCAGTGGCCGGGCAAATCTATTTACGACCTTGTAAAAGCGGTAAGGCGTTTTATTGAAGTTGTGTGCAGTACATTGGAATTGAAGCATTATTTAAGGACAGGTTTTAATTTACGGTACTTAACTCATTCACTACCAGCTGAGTAGAAAAAAAAAAATGGATCTTTGACGTCTTTCGCCGTCAATGGCTGTAAATGAGTTAAGCGTGTTGTTAAAGTGGAAGTCATGCCAACAATTGTATTGACAATAATATGTTCTTTGCGGCTCCACTAGTCTAAAGGCGGAATTCAGATTAAAATTGGGTTGGTGGATTATATTATATAACGACCAATCAGGGCTCACCTGTTTTCTGGGTCTGGTCATGTGACGTTTTCAGTTTACTGACTTTCTGAGCAGCTAGCGCAACAATATGACAATTTCGGCTAATTAACATAAAATTTCCGCTCATGATTGATCAACTACACGAAAGAACGATCACGTCTAAGCCAAAGTAAGTAATAGGTAAGCGTCGCTGCAGTGTTAGCACAAATTAGCATTAGGCAGCAGCACATTTTTGGCTAAATTTTACGATGTGGGAGTGGGGCGGTAATTTTGTTCGTGAAATTTGGCGTCTTAGGGATGAAGTGCTGCATCCACCAGGGAAAATTGTCGTCAGAAAAATTTGCTAAACTGGCGATAGTGAGGAGCCACTCGCTTTGTTGCAATGCCCTAACTGTGCGCTGGTTGCCATGGTAACAAAAGCCATATCAAGCATTTGCATGATATGCTAGAACTCTCAATCCTTTCTCATATTTTATTACAGTCAAAAGCATGTCAATTTCATTTTTTTTCCCAACAGACTCCAAAGCTGTGATCAACACACTGCTGGCAGGATGTGTGTGTGTGTGTGTGTGTGTGTGCAGATCCTTGGAATAGTGATAGGATGTGCGTTTGTGAGTGTGTGAGAACAAGCACAAAGTTATGTTCTTATCAGCCGGACGTAAGCGGGCATATTTTATGCGTTTAGCTCACAGTGCTTGGCATATCGGTGCCGCACGTTCTATTCGCAGGCTGCTTGAAGCAATCGAGACGGGAACACAAACGGTGAAGCAACACTTGTAGACAGACAAAATAACAATACTCACTGGCATATATTATTTCTCCTCCGCAAAAAAAAATAAAAAAATAAATGAATAAAAAATACTGCAGTCGCTTAGAGGAGTTGTGAAATTTTTTTTGTTTGCATGACGCTGTGATGCAGGCTCAGTGGCAGAATTGTACACACCAGAAGAAGTCTCACTAATTCGTGACAATACACAAACTTTTTGATTCTTTCCTCAATAATTATTCCTATACGTTTCGAAAGTAAAGTAAAATATTATAATGAGCTAGTTTCCATGTACAAAACATTGGCTTTGTTTTCCAGCAACATGACAGTGTGGGAGTCACGTTCGAAGTAAACACTGCGAAGAAGAAAGTACGTTAACAGATGTTGAAGACGCAGCTGCGATGACTTTTTTTAAGGCGGCTGTTTGGCCTCCATCAAGGAATTTAGCGCATTCTTGTTCCAGATTCTGATAATGTCTTGTTTTTGGCCTTGCATGTTTTTCATCAGGTGGATAAATGATGGATGGGGGGGGGGGCTCCCCTCCGCCTCCCCTCCTCTCCAGGATGATTTTAAAACCTGTGCGCAGTGGAGTGTTCTACACCCGGACAACGTGAAAGGCGCATGTTCGTCATCTTGTGTTTTTCGGGGGGCTCGTAGGAGCTGAGAGTCAAGTTGGCCAAATACCGAGCGGTGTAAATGTGCGCTGGCTGGCGCTCATGCTCTGCTAATCCCATAAAAAAAAAAAAAAATAAATAAATAAATTCCGCATCAGAGTGAGAGTCTTGGAGGAATTCCTGCGTGATGGAGGCATTTCTGCGCGTTCATACCTCGCTCGATTGAAACCATCTGCTGTGATGTGAGTGTGAATCCGCTCCGACGCCAGATTGCGCAACTGCCATCTGGACGGCAATAAAACTCCAAAACAGCAACTCCGGGGAGGCAATTCTTGCCTCCTTACATCAGATATGGCCACCAGCATCCCCTGACCTCAACCCTATTGAGAAAACGAATCAAACATCCCACGCCGCCAAAGAGGATCGAGTCATAATTGGGAGAAAGTGAGAAAAACTCACATCCCCTGACTTCAACCCGATTGAGAAGCTTCAAATGAAGATCAGAGAGGGTGATTGGTGCACAATTGTGGGTGAGAAAAATCGGGCGACAATTTTGCAACAGATCGGCGCCTTTAAAATGACCGAGGCAGTGATGTCATCATTTTGGCCCTCGTATGCGCGTCGAGAAATTTAGCTTGTTCGTCATCAGTCGATCGGTCGTTATTTCAAGCCGAACCAAAACAACTGTCAATCCGCCATCGTTATTTTAACTGCGCTTCCGTCATCGCTACATTAAAGTCCGTCGCCTCTATTTGAATTTTTGAAGTAAATTTGGGAAATGTTAACCAATTTGACATGGTTATTAGTGAAATAAACTTTTTTTTTTTTTTTTAAATAAACAAACTTTTTTAAATGATATGACCATCTCAAATTAAGTATCAAAATATGGGCGAAATTTAGGAAAACTAACAAAAAAAAAAAAAACACATAACATGAATAAAGAACCTGCAAAGTGAATTCACAGATTTGTTTTTTTTTTTATACAGCAAATTCAATATTCATTTTTTCCTTAAATAATTGCTGAAAATGTGCAAAGATATATATCACAGCATTTTCAAACAATAAAACAGACATTCGCTGTTATTTTTGCGAAATGACTTCATCATTTTCAGTAGTTGAAGGAGCAGACGTAGTCGTACAAGTTTGAGTAATAAAAGTTGGAAAGAGATTAATTCCGTGTCACTGGTAACACCCGTGAGTGTTAAGAAGAGGTTGAGGGATGTTATGGAAAGCCCATTGCAGGATGCCATCCAAGGACGCCTGCTGGCACACACACACGCACACACCCGAGTCACATGACGAACCTTGTCCCATCCTCTTGAGTTTGTTGTTACATTCATCATGTTAGCGCACATCAGGTTTGGTTTTGATTGTTTTGGGTCATAGCGAAGTCGACACCAATTGGATTAAGCTGACTCGTAATTGAATTACAACGGTTTGAATAACAGCAAAGCGCAAACTGGCCTTAATTACCAAGAACGTATTCCTGAGAGAAACAGTTACAGTTAAACAAGAATTCTAACAAGTGCCGAACGCAATGACGCAATGCTCGCCATCACATCTGACTCTAATTTATGCAGAAGCACCCCCGCCCCTCCTGGATTCAGACTACACGTACCACATCACATTTGTAACTGAGAAGCACTCACGTCTCCCAGGATGGAGTCCAATTCTTCTTTCTGTAAGAAGGAGCTGTGTTCGAGGCCGCGTGTGTTGTGGACCGATGCAGGAAGCTGAAAAAAAGCAACAAGCGGCGTTGAAGTATTAAAACTGCGAGCGGCTCCTTGTGCCCCCTTTTCAACAAAATGTCCAACTTTCTGTTCTTTCTGTTCTCTCTCTCTCTCTCTCTCTCTCTCTCCCCCCCCCCATTACATGTTTACTTGTAAAACCATTATCCCAGGGGGCGCTCTTGAGCAAACAAGAGTGCAGACCAACCTGTAAGCATTTGGCGTCGGCCTCCCTCGGTGCGGCGCTGACCAACGTCGTGGAGCACGACAGACAGACGGCCCGCCCGCTTAACACACACACATTTCAAAGGTCATGTTACATTTGCTTTCTTTTTGGGCCATTTGACGGCACCACAGGGCAACGCGCTTCGATCATCGTTTGAGAAATGTTGCTGTCGGGACTTACATGGGGAAGTGGCAGTGGTGGTGGTAACGCTTGGAACACTGAAGGCAGCGAGTGAGGTCTCCTCCTCCCAGGCGACAAATCCCACACGAGTCCGGGCACTACAGTTACGGATACGTTTAAAAAATTTTCAGCCGTTAAAAGTCTCGTGTGCACTGTCTGGACGTGCAGGTGCGCGGTTACCTCGTTAGCGGAGGCTGTGGAGGAGGACAGCAAGGGGAAGAACGAGACATCAACGGTGGAGGTCTTAGCGTTTATCTGCGGAGGCTGTGGAAAGATTTTTATTTACTGATTCTAAGTTGATTGTATTTGTAAAACGGTTTCTCCCTTTTTTCCCCATTTCTCACATGTAATTAACTCATTTACTGCCATTGACGGCTAAAGACGTCAAATATCCTTTTTTTTTTTACTTGGCTGGTAGTGAATGAGTCGATAATTGGTGTTTAACATGCCTTCTTTGAGGGTCAAAAAGACAAGAAAAGTGGCGCCAGTAGCTCCTTAATATGTTTATATTTAGATCAGTCATGATTTATTTATTTTTTCATCTCAATCATCTTATTCAACAGCACGATGGGCTAGTGCTTCAAATAACATTCAATTTGGACTAGTAAAATGTACCCTGATTGTTTCGCTCCAAGTCAGCTGGGATGGGCTCCAACTCGCTTTGAAGCGACTAAGACGATTCTTTTGAATTCCTAATCATTTAAGTGCTCACATGTGTCAATGTCACTGACTTACTTGCAAAGCTTGCTGACTTTTCTGTACTTTCCCCTCTCCTCCACTGCAGTCCTTACAACGCCAAGAACCACTGCAGATGCCCAAAAAATGAATTATTATTCATATTTACCGACATGGGCTTGTGCAAACATGAATGCAGAGCTGGGCACTTGACCCTTTTTTGCCGGTCAGTCCCCCGCCCTCCAGCTGGCATCTTTTTACCGTTCAGGGCTCGACACTGTGGCCTTTTTCAAAATAATTGTCGGCTAATTTATTATTCAAATCCGCTTACCTTATTATGGCGTATTATGGTAAGTGTTTCGTCAAACCGAAGTGGGTTAACGGTTTGACTTCCCCGCTGTTCTCGCTAACTGTGGTATTGCGCCCCCCCCCCCCCCCTGTAATGGTATGCCCCAGTAGCAGGTGGGAGGCGCGGGTTACTGTTGTCAGAATCAGGAAATACAGGCGGTAGAGTCAGACACCCCCCCCCCCCCCCCCCAATTTCTCAAAGTTGTCAACACCAAGTAACCGCTCGCTTGGTCGCAACGCCCGATTGTGTGACGTTATCTTGAACCTGGGGATGGTCGCCAGCGGAGGGTCCAAGCAGGTTAAATGAAAAGCTCGAGGACATCCGTCACAGCAGATCAACTCGCCTCCATCTTTGCACGCGGCACACTCGTCGTCGTTGTGGTGGTTCTGTACACACACACGCACACGCACATGCACAGGCACACGCGCACACGCCAGCTCAAGTTGATGCAAACACGCTCACACGTTCCTTAGCAGGTTGATCGCACGGACCTGTCCCGAGGCGGCTGTTGTCTCCCTCTTGTGTTGAAAGGTTGCCATGGCATCTTTGGAATGGATCGCTTTACATTTGTAAACTTCTCCTGGCACTTTGATGCACTTTCTGCCAGAGCCTAAGTAGAAAACATTAGGCAAAGAGACTCGTAAAAAAAAAAAAAGATTAATACACGATTTTTTTTTTATTATTAAAAAAAAAAGCATACTTTGATCTCTAATGGTGTCATTTATGGAACGCTATGACAGAGGTGAAAGGTAAGCGGAGCTGCAATGAGTTTGTCGTCATGAGGCTAATTTCAGCAAGACAAGAAATAAGGTGTTGAGGGTGTGATCATTCTTGATCGTTGGAGTATTTCAAAATGTGATGGAGATGATGTTAAACTCACACAGAAATACGGACTCAAATATTTTTTTCCATCACCAAAATGATGACTCACCATCTGAGTTGAAGATCTTGTCTCTGGATGACGCGCACTTGACCGGCAGCTCAGTGGCGGCGAGAGCGGATGAAGACGAGGGAAGTCGTCCTACTGTCGGGAGCGACGCTGAAGCACAAACGTTGAAAGTGGATTTGGATTCGGAAAGGAAAGTTGGTGCAAAGTGTTTGCAAATTACTTGAGACACACGCGGCGTGCTGTGGACGGGCTTCAATCTTCACTTTGCACAACTTTATTTTATTCCCTGAGGGGCGAAAAACATTTTGTGAATAGGTTATTTATTTGAAACATTTGGAGAAATTATTGTTTATGAAAAAAAATATTTTTAAATTTATTGATGATTATGGGGCTGCTGATAATTGTACTGCAAGATGATTACACAATTAAAAACACTATTATATTTTAAATTAAAAGTTCCATTTAAGTATTGCAGAAGCACAATAAAAGCTAATTAAATATAATTAGGTTTTTTTCATGAATAAATATAGGGAGTCAATTTTTTTATGATAATTTTGCATTCAATTATTTGATATGAACTTCACTTTTACACCTTCAAAAAAAGGTTTAATAATATGTTTTTTATTGTATTTACAATTGTAAAGGTTTTTATTTGGGGATTTTAATTATTTTATTTTTTAATTTGTCTTTTTTTATATTAATGCCAATTTATTTTGTCCCCTTTAGGGACAATGAAGAATAAAATAAAATGTAAATAATTAGGAATAATATATAAAAGTAATAAAAAAAATAATGAATAAAATCTTCGGGTGTAAATTTATTTTCGCCCAAGCAATCAAAGGAACAATCAAAGCTTCCTTGGAGGAGGTAACCCCGCACTACCTGAAGTGGCGTCGCCGGTCTTGGCGCGATATTGATCGTCTCTGTCCTTGTGGCTCCTCTTTTTGCCGTGACTTCTCTTGCCTTGAGGAGATGCGACGTGGCTTGCTGCATTATAATCATGCAGCAATTCATCATACCAAAACGGACGCAACAATCAATAGAAATGATAAATGACGGCTAAAACGAATCGGTTTTATCGCTTTGCATGGAGCTGCCGTTCGTTGTCACGTCGCACCAGTGAGCGTCACGTACCGGCATGGTGAGGAGCAAGTAATGCTCGCAGTTTGGGGTAGCTATCCAGGTTGTAGGCCTTGTTCAGGTTCCTCCAGAAAGCCTGCATGGTGGAGGCATTCTGGTCCAGGACCCACGAGAGCAGCGAGTACATGGCCTTGTGGATCCCCTCGCGGCCCTCCTGCGTCACCGTGTCCTAACACACACACACACGGAAAAAGTCCCCGAATTCACTTTGGGGACTGAACTGGGGAATTTTGGTGGAAGGGCGTCATGACATGTCATACAATTCTTCTTCGCATTCGGGCCATATTATATCGCAGGGTTGTATTTTTAGGTGAGTGTTTTTATCCAATCACAATTCAGCTAGCATGCGTTGCCAGGCAGATTTCATAGTACCAGTATTCCTCCAAGTTTTCAGATTCTTCCGTGCTGGCGTCTGTTCTGTGTGAGTGAACGGGCTCTTAGAGTTGCGGCAGCCAATCAGATCATAAATAAATAAATATTTCTTTTTTAAAAAATGACCATTCAAGGACGGCACAAAACTGCTGAACAAGAAACCAACACGTTTTGTAACTCACTTTGTAAATTCTTTCTTTGAAAATCGGCTCACTCAAATTTTTCTTCCCATAAGTTCGTTTCCCCCCCAAAAAATCAGCATGGCGATCATACCGAAGCGGGCTCACCTTCAGCATCTGCTCACTGATGACTTTGTTGTCGGCCAAGCCGTGAACCAGAGGGAAGGCTTCGTTCACGGCCATGGCGATCTCTGTACGAAGAGCTTTTAAGAGCGAGCCAAGTCTGCCGTCTGCCACGGCCTCCACTCGGGACATGATGCGCTTGTCGGGTCTCAAACAACGTGAGCGAGGTGGACCGCCAACTCACTGCTGTGTCCTTTTTCATGGAAGGGGGTGTGGCCTTCCAAGAAAGAAAAGAAAAAAAAAAAAGTAGCATTCGCATGTGCAATGGTCAAAGGTCATAATTTTACTAAAAAATTACAAAGGTCAACAGCTAAATTTTAATTAGCGATTGGACCTTTTCCGACTCTTTCATGTCTAACCTACATATGGTATTTTCAAACTTGGAATAGGTACAAATACTCACCGTGGAATCCAATGATAAATCCCGTGGGGCACATTAGCGTACCCTGAGGGACGCCCAAATTCCTTCAACTGAATCCACCATTAATGTGTAACCGCCTACTTGCCCAGAGACCCGAGGGGGGGGGGGGCGTGGGGGGGGGGTCGAGTAACACGGCGTCCATCCAGGGGAATACCTCGGGCCAGGAAAGCATGGTGGTGTCAGTTTGGTCGTCCAATAAAAGGTTCTTTCCAGCTCAACTTGACGTCAGCACCAGACCAGAAAGAACGCTTCAGCAAAACCGTTTAGCATGAACATTTTATTGTTTGATAATTGAACAAAACAATAAATAAATAAACATTTAAATAAAATAAGCCTTGTGGAAAAGGCTGCATAAAATTAAACAAGATATAAATGTTGTAAAAATAAATAAATAAATAAAAATACGCCTCGCATACAATGTGCCAGAAAATAAAAGATGGAAAAAAATTAATTCACACAATACACGTGCAATAAATAAAATAAAATGCAACAAAAATGTAAGAAATTAAAATTAAGTGTGAAATAAAATAAAACGTGAAATAAATTAAATAAAAATACACATTGCAGACTTTGTGAAGTAAATAAAATAAAACATGAGAAACATGAAAATGAAAGGAGTACATTTCTATCAAAAATAATCCTCATCCAACCCTGAAGCAGAAGAAAAGCAAAGTTGCAAAATTAAATAAATAAATAAAAAGCAACTCATAAAATACGAAATAGAATCAATTAAAACAAAGCTCGACCGCATGTCCCTGAAACGAATAAGGCTTTTCTGAAGAAAAAAAACGATTTAATTACAATAAAAAAAATTAATAAATAAATGGGATCAAAACGGAAAAACAATGAAATCGATTGAATCGAGTTTTTCACTCCGTCCCTTCATCTTTCCGCCAAAAGTGTGCAAATGTGCATTTCATCCCAAGGAAATGACGGTGTAAATGTTGCGAGTTAGGAGAGTGAAGCCCTTTAATCTGTCATTTATTAATCATGAAACATTAGTACATTATTCATACTGGTGAACAAGGACCACTTGGACAGAGAGGACGTTCACAACATACATATTACATTTTTATATACAGTGCAGTGCATTACCGTCGATCGTTATATGTGTTTTTTCCGGGATGGGAGCACGGGGGAGGATTAAGAATTAAGAGGAGAGGAGGAAAGACAGGCTAGGAGAGGAGGTTCTCTTTCTTTTTTTTCTGTACATTATTATTAATATTATTTACGTACTTTTTTTTTAATGCACAGTACAATTTCTATAAAAGTCGAACCCAACGAGAGAGTGCCACGTTTTTCACAGCTACTGTTATGTGAGCCTACAGGAAGTTGTGTGAGATGTGATAATGCTCGTGAGAGAAAGACAGAGAGAGATGCTAGAAAACATTCCGAGAGCAGTCAGACCACGTTTTTTTTTTTTTTACCCCCCAAAAATTAAAATAAAACAATAAGAAATCCGATCAGCGTGCATGCGTTTTGCAGACATTCAGACGGGTTCCGCCATTTTAGGGGGGGGGGGGCGGCCGACCAACACCCCACTAACAAGCCCCTCGCCTAAAACTCTCCTTTGATGCATGAGCATCATTTTTGGTGCTTTCCCTATTTATATATAAAAAATACAAAACATAACAGCGAAAAGAAACTGGTTTCCCTTTGCAGTTCCCCACCCCAACCCTTCCAAAATCGTTTTTTTTGTGTTCCTTTTCAATTTCTCTTTTTTTTGGTCCTCCGGTCACTTACATATTGACAAAGTATACAATATCTTACAACTGAACAACTGATTGCGAGGAACGTTTGATGTGTCCAAATAGATACATCCGAGAGTACATCCAATTGGAGTCAAGAGTCAACTGTAGGCTAACCAGGAAGTCGTTTAAGCAACACAACAAGCCAATGGCGTGAAGGGAGCTGTGGCCAATCACAGCTCGGCATTAACATGAGCACCCGGCCTCGGGAACGCTCGGCTCCGCCGGTTTGTCAAGTTTGATGTCAATCACTGGGAAAGAGCCGCTTAAGGAAAATTATGATACCAGAAATATATAATCAAGCACATCACAGCGTTAGACAAGTCCCACTCTGATCATTTTTAAAACTTGTCTTAAAACTCATTTTTTATTCTACGGTTCAGCATGAGTCTTGACATTGTTTTACTGTTTTATGGTGTTTACTGTTTTTTATGTAATTAATTAGTTCTATTTTTTATTTCTAGTAAAACGCTTTGTATGCAATAATGGTTGTTTTTAAAGTGCTCTCTAAATAAAGGAGTTGAGTTGAGGCATGGCGTAGTTTAGTATGGCCTCGTATTTTGCCAGGGAATTGTATAGTGTAGTATATTACAGTATAATAGAGCATACGCTAGTGTGCTTTCCTGAGTGCCGTTTGCCATATGTCCACTAGATGGCAGCATATGTTTCTGATGAAGTGAAAGAGACGGAACTTCCTGTTAAAATGCAATGACAGACATTCAAAATGAGGGCAGCCAATATGTTTGCTCACTCATCAGTGAGTCGGTGTTCGTTAAGGATACTGCCTTCTGGATTGGCGTCGTCAAGACTCTCCATTCCGGGTAGAGCTGCCGCAACGCGGCGGAACAGCTTGGAGAAGACAGAAGGGGGGGGGGGGGGAAGCAAATCATTCATGTGTGCGAGGCATTGTTTTGTTTTTGATGTGTGCTGTGTGGGTCTACGACTTCTGGCTACTTTGGAACATCCAAATCAATCAAAAATATTCATATTCCTTGTTTGCTAATAAATAGGCAAGACTAGCAAACAGATGCTTGGAAAGGACAGGGCTGAAAGCACACTGACTTGCCATTTTTTAAACCCTTTATTTAAACCAACAGTGCCATCTAGAGGACTGAAAAATACAACAACTGGTTCATGAAGCAAATTTGAAGCTTCATTTTCCCGTCACGGCTGTGAGATACCTTAAGATAATTCTGCAAGATTACTTTAACTTCCAAAGTTATTTTCTTTTTCATTCTACTAAAGTATGGCTCTCAGGTACTTTACACATGACCGACGTTTGTGACATTCTTGCTTGGGGGCGTGCCACGACATTTTCAAAAAAATGTGCCCTGACTTAATAAAGGTTGGTAAACACTCCCATAGTTGGGAGAAAGTGTCACCTGTTTGACATTGCAGCCCGTCTTGGCGCTGGTCTCAATGAACATGACGTTTAGCTCTTTGGCTCTCTGCTCGCCCTCCTCGATGGTGATTTGCCTGATGGGAGGACATTTGCGCCATTTTGATCAGTGTCGTCCCGCTGATGAGCAACATTACGCCGCCGCCGCCTCACCTCTTCTCCTCCAGGTCAGTCTTGTTGCCCACCAGCATGATGATGACGTCACTTCCTCTCTCGGTCCTGACGTCGTCTATCCACTTGCAGGTCTGCTGGAACGAGTTGACGTCTGGGGAGGAAAATGTCACATGCACACACCGTTTTATTTCGTCCATTAAATTGAGCCAGTGAGAACTACGGCGGGTTTATTCAATTTTCGGACTTGCACCACTATTGCACTAAACTTCTTTTCTTACCTGATACTGACTGAGAGCCGAGCAATAAAAATGAGGATGACAGTACCTCAATTGTGGAAATACGTCATTATGTCAAAACAAAAATTATAATCAATATATTAAAATCGGAGGAAAACCACAATTTCTGTTCGAACAATTTATCAAGGATAAATATTCAATTCCTTACACATTACCAAGAGATGAATCATAATTTGACTGAGGTTTGATCTGATGTTTCAAACAAACATTGGAAGCTACTTACTATTACTTTGAAAGTTACCATTGGCGGTTTTGATAAAAAAAAAAATTGAGATGCTAGGCGAACAACAAAGACGTGAGCTGCTCACTTGTGATATCGTAGACCACCACGGCCACTGTGGAGTCTCGTATGTAGCTCGGGATTAAGCTCCGGAAACGCTCCTGACCGGCTGTGTCCCACAGCTGCAGCCTCACCTAAACATATGGACGGGATAGCGTGTCAGCCACTTAGCAACTATTGTGCGGCCTTCTGATTCTCCCAAAAAAAGGAAAAAAAATCAAGAATCAGTCAAGAAGTTTAAGCGCACTGATGCTATTAGCAGCAGAAATAACCTTTGGCTAATCGTGTTAGGCAGAAATGAAATCCAATCATGGATTAGTCAAAGCGAGAGGAAACTGGAGCTTTTTTTTTTTTTTTTCTTCCGACGGCGCTCCAATGACACACTTTCTACAGCAACAACAGTCTTAAACCGGGATACATAAATTTAAAGTTTTTTTTTTTTCCAAAGAGAAATCATCAAAAGCCAGCATTTTTCACCCCCTTCCAATATCAGCTTGCAAAATCCCGATTGCCAGATGCTTATAAAAGATTATCCGAAGTGATTATCCTGCTTGGTGGGGTTTGTTGGGAATGATTTTCGATTTCGGTTTTGGGGAAAATCGAGACGATCGGAAGCCGCGAGCTTCGTGGTTGTGACATGACACCGAGTGATCGTCAAATAAGCAGCGTATACATATACTGTTATCCAGGCCAAATAAACTCAGCAAAGGATTGCTTTTTGGATTTTTACGAATGATTTTTTTTTTCTTTTATGATTTGCTTGTAAAACAGTTGATGGCAAAAATAGTCAAAGTTAAACCTCAGCCGAACAAATCCATGCTGACAATCGGGTCAAATTTGAGGATTTTTCAACCCCCAAAATCAGTAATGTTGTGATTATCAGATCTCTCTAAATGATTATCATGAGGGATTATCCTGCTGTGTGGGGTGTGTTGAAAGTGTCCCAAAACCAATTGCTCGGTAAACCGTAGACACCAACTATCGTAAATGCGAAACCTGATCTAGGAACCCCTAAACTGATAATCAGGCAACATTTTTCCACCACTTACGATCAAAGATTATCAAACGTCTCTCAAACATTACCCAAGAAAATACCTCTCGGTGAGGCTTTTGCTAAGAATGATCCCCCCACACACACACAATTTGCTCGGAAAACAGCCAACGCCGACTATCGCAAATGTTAAACCAGTTCAACATTTGCGATCACGATGTCATTCAAAAGGACGGCCTAAAATGCTGCTTACCGTTCGGTCCTCCAGGTACATGGTCTTCGACAGGAAGTCAATCCCGATGGTGGCCTGCGGTACACAAGGAGAAAGGCTCATTTGCAACTTCATTAATTCCTAAAATGGCCGAAGATAAATACAAGGCGGAGCAATAAATCCGACTTAATCTGCTTGACTTTAATTGTCTTCTTCAGGATTTAATCACGCTGCCAAGGACAAGATAAATCCATATTCATTTATTACAACGATATTGCTTCACGAGCCGCATTTGATAGGAACACAATTGCACCAAGATTAGAGACATAATCAGTATTTTCGATACAAAAAACAAAACAAAACCACGATTGTGATCTGGATTAAAGGCCGTATCATTCCAACATTTATTTGTGGCAGTCAGATAAGATCGACGTGTTAAATATGACTTCAAGCAAGGAAGTCACAAATTTGCCACGCTACAATTTGACATCTCACCTGGTACGTGTTGTCAAAACTGTCGTACATGAATCTGGTGATGAGAGACGTTTTTCCCACTGAAACACAGAAGGAGGACTTTAAAGAGTGCACGCGTCACGATGACGGATCGTTAACGCGTGTAAAAGACAACTTTTAAAATCAACAGGATATCGAGATATATATATATATATATATATATATATATATATATATATATATATATATATATAAAATTTTGATTTATTTTTTTATTTATTGCCTTCAGGGTGGGCCTGGCTTGCCCAATTTGTTTTGGGTTTCTTTTTTTTTTCTTGGCACACACACGGAGCAAGGTTTTGGGCAGGGCCTCTATTCAGCACCGCGGACAGCAATGTTGCAGCACAAGGCCACACACACACACACACGCACACGCACATTATTTTGCATGTTTTTTTTTTTTTTTTTGCTGGTCCTTTTTTCTGGACGTCCTGCCATTTGTCTGCATTACACAAACATTGCACTAAATGAACATCGAGCCCATTGAATGAACACGTCATCTTACACGCACACACACACCCACACGCATATCTAAACACACAGCAAAAAAAAAAAAAAAATTGTTGTGTAATGTCACGTCTTTGGATGTGCGCTTGTTTCACGAAAGGGGACGAGCCGGAGGCTGCAGAAAGAAGCAGACATCGGCAGCCTTGGGTGTGTCCCCAACTGACACATGCACGGGACTCGAACACAAACAACGCCATTCGGACATAATAGAAGATCCTGTCACGTTATGTATAGGATTTAAGACGCACACAATAAATTCAAGAATTAAAATAAAAAATAGCGAGATTATAGAGAAAGCAAAGGTGGCTTGTGTTTGTGGGCCACTGCAGCACGCCTAAAACACCGAAACACCGCCCCACGCAACCGAGGCTAAACAGCAGCAATTTGTGTCACGCGGAAAAAAATTTATATTAATCCTATTTTGGTTGGAATCGCTCGACAGTTTCGCTTAATCACATTTTTTTCCACAGTGGACGCGAAGACAAAAAAAAAAAAAAGGAAAGAAAAGAGCGTCGTCACGTCGTCTTCGGCAATTAAACAATAAAAGTCCCTTTAAAAAAAAAAAAATGTTTATATCGTCAGAAACATGCTGGTCATGAAGGGGGGGTAGGGGGGGGGTGTGACTCACCGCTTTGCTCTCCCAAAAAGACGAGTTTAAATTTCCGCAGGGGGTTCCCCAAATCTCCTCCGGCTGACATGACGACGCTTATTTATGATTGTTATTAATTTTTAAGGTCGGATTATCGCAGAGGAAGAAAATGTCTCGGCTGGCTCGTAGCAGCGTGGTGGTAGCGGGGGCTGGATGAGGATGACGAAGATGAAGATGATGATGCTCCTCTCTTCGCTCCGAATGATGGGAATGCAGCTCGGCGTCCTCGTTGGCAGCTTGTGCGTCGCTTGTGCGCATGCGCGACCTCACCTATTTCCCATCCTCACCTTCTTGCACTGGAGCGGAAAGTGGACGGGGGAGATGTATACATTAGGGGACAAAAATATATGGTATACACTTTTTAAAAATGACATTTTTAAGGGAGGAAGGAGCGAGGGAAGGAAGAAGGAAGAAAGCGAATGAGCAAGGATGGAAGGAAGAGAGGGATCATCGTAAGAAGGCAAGTATGTGTGAAAGGAAGTAGAGGGGGATGCAAAGAAGGATGATGAAAAGGAAGGACGGAGGCAAGGAAAGAAGACGGCGTTCGCTGGATGCGTGGAAGGAAGGAAGGAAATGAAGGTATGAAAAGAAGGCTCGATGACAGAAGGATGAAAAGAAGAACACGGGAGAAAGGGAGGCAGCATGATAGGAAGGGAGGAAAAAAATGAGGATGTGAGAAATGAAGGAAGAAAACAAGCGATGAAGGAAAGAAGGAAGGATGGCTGAAAAGTTAACAAGGATGCATGAGAAGGAGGAAGGAAAGCAGCAAGGATATATGAAAGAAGGAAGGAAAGATGAAACGAAGGGAGAGAGAGTGGGTGGACGGAAGCAAGGAACAAGGAAGGACAAAACAGTAAATGAGGCGTGAGCAAACACTGGCCCGGGGGCCACATGCGGCCCGTTAGGCGTCTTAATCCGGCCCGCCAAACTTGAAAAAACTTAAATGAATGAACCTTGTTCATGTTTTATTTTCTAAATATTGTGGTTTTTCAAAAGACGTATATTGTTGTAATGCTTTTGTTCACTTTCATTTCAAATTAAATGTATTTTTTTTTTCTCCGATGAGGTGAAGTTACCAAAACACTCCATCTGCTCCTGGTCAAATTTTTTTAACGTGGAGATTCAAACAAACCTGCCATACTCGACTGCGAGTCAGACACGCTAACCACTCGAGCTCTCTGAAGCCTTGGCGCTAAAATCAATGTTAATGATGTTCTGACCAAGTCACTTTTCAGCCCATGTCAAAAAAACCAAACTGGACACACATCGACTGGAAACTCATCAGTTAATGTTCAAAATCAAAGATCTCCGCCTCCTTCTCCTTCCAGAAAGCAAAGCTGCGATCAATATATTGACAAATGTCTTCGTTGTTGAAACAGGACAAGTCCGTGCCGCAGCCGCCCTCATCCGGCGAGGCGCTCGGAACTACAAGTGACGGCACCGGCCCGCTATCCGACTTCGCTTCCGATTGGCCGAAAAAGCGGAGTTTGATGTCATCGAAGCCGTCGCACCAACGTCGGCTTCCGGCTCGGATTTCCTCCACAACGACCTTGTGGAATTCCCGCACCGTCTCCCAAGGGAAGGTCCCCACGTGGTCGAAGACTTCGAAGCAGAGGAGATGTCTCATCTTTCTCTCAACCGGCGACAACTCCTGCTCCAGAATGTTGAAGTATCCCAGCATGAAGAGATCCAACGTCAAGCCATCGTGGCTCACCGCCACGCCGTCCACCTCGGGTAAGAATTGCTCCGGAGAGAACACTTGAAGTTGACTTTGGCTCAACGTCAAATGAGATCTTTGAGCGCCCCGCAGCTGGAGTTTATTCCTCCAGGAAGTTAACATCTTGTCCACCGCACCTCGCTTTTGACAGAACTGAAACAAGGACGGGATTTTCTGCTGGCCTCGTTCCGATTTTGCATCCCTCGCGGCCGCCCGATTGGAGATGGCGTAAGCCGACTTTTTCCAGTGGCTCAGGAACAAAACCACGATGCGCTCTTTCCTTAGACTCGTGGTCTCGATCACAGGTGAATGCTTTGCAGGATCGTTCCTAAATCTCACATGACCATCGCTCATCCCTGACAATTCAGCGACTAATTCGTTCTTCAAGGCCTGGCCACCTGGAACCACCCCAGCAAAGGGATAAATGCCTCCAATCTGCCCTTCGAAGTTGGCCCGAAGCTTTCTGACGGACACCCCGCACTGACGGATCTCCTTCTCTAGCCGTTCCCTGTTGCGATCTAAACGACGCCCAAAAATGGACACGGTCTGACCTCCCGTTGGGTCTCGCACCATTTTACCGCCGAGGTCTACTTGCAGACCATCCCTTGAACCCCGACGGCTCTTCCTTATCCCCTGCACCGTGGTCCTCACAGCTCCGTCCTCGATGGTCCGGGTCAGGTTAGCCACTAACAGCGACATACTTCTGACAATCTCAGAGACGCGACTGCACCAGACCGGCAGGTCTTGGCTTCCCTGTTCATCCATCTGCTGCAGAGCCTCTTTGTTCAGAGAGATGTTCAGGATCTGGTCCGGCAGTATAGACCTCATTTCTTCCATCAACCTGGTCAGCTCCAGCTCGTAGGCCTGGTGACGTTTCTGGAGGGACACGTTGTCGATCTGCTGTTGCAGATACAGCAGGTCTTCTTCCGTTAGAAGCTCACCAAAGGGCCCGAGAACAGCGTTGTGGGTCTGGGAGAACTTCCAGCCATCCACAGGTGGGCAGTCAGTAGTCAGGTCCTGCGTTTGGGGCGAATTAGAACACGTGAATCATACTGAAAAGACAAAGGCAGGTTTTCAGCGTGTTATTTTTTTTGGACTGATTTGAAGACCTTCAGGCATGCACAACCCTGATGTGAAGACCTAGATGGCGCTAGAGAGGCCATGTTTCACAGCTGGCCCAACAAATCCTCAATGTCACCCAAGAAGCATTTTTTCCCCAGACTTTTTGGGTCCCAGTAGCATTTACGTTTACATGTATCCCTAAATGCCGTAGGAATTAAAAATGTACCTAGTTTGGGGGAAAAAGCAGAACTCCAACAATAAGTGTACCTGTCTCCTCTGATCGTCCTCATCCTGCAGTCGGGTCTGCATCTGTCTCACCATCACCTGACGTTTCCACTCGGGAATGGGACGACCAGCCTCATCGTGAGTGGGCACCAGAGCCTCGATGTCGGCCAGGATCACATCCAGAACCGGTTCCTCTGGCAGAAACTCCTCGCTGTCAAGTTTCTGCAGGGAGACAAAGTCATTGTTGAAAAGCGGTCGGCAGTTGTGCGGGTCTTTGTGGTTATAGGACCAGATCTCTGGTGACTTGGTGATTTGGTATCTTCAAGGACTAGGGCTGGGTATTGAGTCAAATTTCCAAAATCGATTTTTTCAATACGCAAGAGCTCGATTCGATACGATTTTTCGATTCAATCAAGGATTTCATGCAGTAACAATTTGACTTTGGTATGGAAGGCATTTTCTGAAGAACCAATATTGCACTTTGTACAAACTTCTTGCTCGATTTTTATTTGATTTTTTTTAAACGCAGCCGACCTCACCCAATACCCAGCCAATAACCGAGACTTGAGACTGACAATGAGGTTCCCGCAGAACTGGGGGAAGTGGAAGCAAACCCTTAACGTGAACCAATGCACCGAAGATGCATTTCGGATCGATCATTTGACGAGTGGCGGCTCACCGTCTGTCCGGCGAAAAGGCCCGCGGTGAGGCCAGCCTGCCGCAGTGACTTGATGGACTTCACGTGGGACATCAGAGTGAGATCTTGCTCTGGTGGCTTCAGCTGGTTGAATGATGTCATCACTGGAGACCAATCACAACATGTCACAGCCGTCATCTCATTTGTTTTGTCGAGATTTTTGTCGCGCTGATTTTCTATTCAGTCTTGAGACTGAGAAACGCTGAAGTGCCAAACGAAATAAATAAATTGACCGGTTAATAATGGCGTGTGATTCATCTTCGCATTTTTGGCTGAGCAAGTCAATCAACGGAACTTAACCCAATAGAGTATGCATTTATGACCTCCCGTTCAAGAAACAAACAAGAACTTATAGAGGCCGCAGTGAAGGCCTGGAAAAGTATTTGAAATGAAGAAACCAACGACCTTAAAAAAAAAAAAAAAATTATATCGAGGAAAAAGCTCAAGATTTGTCACCCGACGTGCCGTACCTGCGCGTTCCAAAAAACATAAAACACGGATTACCCGAGGAGGCCGTGTGGATGTACTGCATGGATCCTGCTGTTGGTCTTTTGGGAACGTTTGGACATGACGATGAGGACGAAGCGATCTCCGGGAGTCGAGGCAGGGGGAGCACCTCCTTCACTGGCTGTTGGACGCACATACGAAAGACTCTCTCAAAGCTTAATTGATGAGCCCTGACCCGTTTCGATACCGGCGAACTGGTTTCAAATGAGACAGCAATGCGTGACGTGAACCTTTAAACGAATGTTGTATGCTAGC
Organism: Idiotropiscis lumnitzeri; assembly: GCF_059441095.1. Taxonomy (NCBI): domain Eukaryota; kingdom Metazoa; phylum Chordata; class Actinopteri; order Syngnathiformes; family Syngnathidae; genus Idiotropiscis; species Idiotropiscis lumnitzeri. Next base: position 17,641,148 of record NC_142402.1, read on the forward strand.
AAGAAGCTGAGCCGCACTGTGTTTGTTTACGAACTAGGTATGTGCGTGCGTGTGTGTCACACGTCGCGTTCCTTATCGAAAACCGTTTTTTGTATTACATCATTGGACTACTGACTCCATTTTGGGTAGTTTTAAGCTCATGCCGAAATTAATGTGTCAGAAGAACACAATTGCGATTGTGAAAATGTTGTGGGCAGTGACCACCTTGCTGTTGTCCATGTCGGTTCGAAAAGTTCGCAAGCAGCAGCAGCAGCAGCTGGACGACTCTGAAAGAACAGGAAGCAGTTAGACTGAGCCGAGTTGGACCTCACATGGTGCATTTCTGAATAGACGAGAGGTAATCAAGCCCAACACGCACACGCGCACACGTGCACGTGCTTAATGCAAAGAACAATGGAGGTGAAATGTGAAGCCGCTCGGCGTGCAGGAGAAAGCTTGTGAGAGTCAGTGGCGATGCGATATTGTGCTTCAGGTAACCTCGACCGTGTCCTGGAGTCTTGCCTGAGATCACATGACACCGCTGAGCATTGGTAAATGGTGCATGAAATATACCGGCAATACAGAACCATTTTTTTGTCACTTAACAAAAGACCGGTGTCCAATTGCCAGCCTGTGTCATTTGTCTTCCCAATAATTTGTTTTTGGGTTGAAAAAAAAAAAATTGGAAATATGGTTGTTACATTGTCCTTAAGCAAAAATCACGACTCCGAAATTAGCTGCTAAATTGTCATTAAAATTTGTTCACGGCACATCATTTCCGAAATTTAGATATACTCGAGGCTGATTTTCATTCCCTATTCGAACAGTGAGATTTGATTTGAATGAACACAATTTTTGTTACATTTCATTGCATTATCCATAAATTTGGGGAAGTACTTTTTTGTTTTAATTTTCTTTCCATTATGGCAAAATATAATACAGATTTTTCTTGCTTTGTTGAATCTTCTTATAAAAGATTGTTATCAGTATGAGTAAATAATTAATTGAATTAATTAAATGATTTTTAAAAATTATGATTTTTAATTATTATAATATATTTAATAATGATTTAATTCCTATAATTTTTCTTGATGACATTATTCAGACGTATTCAGATGGTGCTTTGGAATTTGTGGTTGCCTAAAATAACAGCACACTACTGAATGATAAAATACAGCATGTCAGTCATTAAGGATTTTTTAAAATTATTTTTTTAATCTAATGTAAAAACCTTCATATGCATTTTAAAATTCTGCAGAAGTGTAACCTCTCCAACATGAATCACAGACAAGAAGCCAGCCAACTAATCCGAATTGCACTCACCTTCAAGTCGTGACTGGAGACAAGTTGAGAAAATGCGATGACTCCTCCGGGAAATCCAGAAGCTGTTGGTTTGTTTGTTGCTCATGTAATAAGACGGAAACCACCGAAGACGAATCTCCTGAACCTAAAGCTCCGTTGGGGGGGGGGGGGGGGGCGGACACATTTCTATAATTGAAGAGGAAGCACGGCGAGAGTGACCTGCACGTGGAGGTATAGACCAAGTGGATGTATGCAAGAGCTTGAAAGTGGTTCCGGATCTTCCCTCAGCCTACTTGGTCATGTTGAACAGGGCCGCAGTAAAAAAAAAATTATAATAATAAATAAATAAATGAATAAATAAAAAAATTAAAAAAGAGTGACTCAGACATAATTAAACGATTAGATCACGACATCATTCAGGAAGCCAGTTAAATCAGTCATGAAATCAACCAAATTTAAATTTTAATATGCAGTAGCCAGTGTATCCACTTGTCAAAGTAAAAGTATGCAACATAAAGAATAATATATTTTTAAAATTAATTAAATCAAAAAATGAATTTAAAAAATTATTTAAATTAAATGTAATGATATAAAACAGTGGTCAATATATTTCTACATTTTTTAAATCAGCGATGCAAGTAAACCTTTGCAGATTATTTTTTTACGGTCTGGTTCTGAATGGTATCTTATTTTTTTCTTGAGCACATCAGATTTTCATAATAATAATAATAATAATAATAATAATTATAATAATTATAATAATCCAACATATAATATAGTAAGATTTTTTGGGGGAATATTTATGAACGAAGGGTTCGGTTCGGCAAAATGTGGAATTTTTGGAAAGTTCTTAAAGTTAAAACAAAAAATGCAATTACCTCCAAAACTTGATGCACCAGAAAAATAAGAAAAGACATTTTGGCAATCAGTGTCAAAACTACATTTAGGGACACATAAATGGTAATTATTTGTATGTTCCAAAGGATTCCCAAAAGAAAATGAATGATAGAAATCACAAATGTATCATGAAATTTAAGGAAATATTCAACCCGCCGGCCATTAGTCCCAAACGTTGACGCTTGATGACCTTCCTGACCTTTTACTGACAACAACAACAATACAACTGTGTGAGCATACATTTGAACACGCATTTATTCAGATGTTTTTTTTTTTTTTTTAAGCTTTTGACAAGTTACAAGATAAAAGTGAGATTACGACGTGGACAAAAGAGGAAAAAAATAAATAAATAAAAAGAAAAAAAAACGATCCACGATCACCCTGCAAGACTGGTTATGAATATTGATATCCTCATTAGTGATGGACAGAAAAGAGCTCCAAGAGACCCCCCCCCCCACACACACACCGCATGTCATCATTTATATACAAGACATAGTCAGAATGGACGGTCCATTACAAAGATTGGGGAGTGACTAAACTTTCCCGCCCAACTTTTTGAGGCAGGAGGAGAAAGAGGAAGGAGGACTACAATGTGGACCCGCATGCTTGGATCCGACTCGAAAGAAGCAGCCCGACATGAAGCAAAGCTCACAGTTCACACAAATGTATACAGTGTCCAAAAATGATGTCACAGAGGTCAGCTTTGTGAAATGAATCCACGCAAAGAGAATATTCCCTCGAATACAAACCTCAGGACAATTTCGAGAAGATTTGATCAAATTTCAAAGTCAATTTCTCTGACGAGAGCGTTGCCCAGGCACACGACAGCGAGTCACTTTTAATATGTATCTGTATATAAGCGGATCGGGAAAAAAGCTCGGCCCGAGTCGAAAAGAAATAGTCATAAATAAATCGTCTCGTTCCATCTTCCACATGATCAAAATAAACACTTGGGCCCAAAAGCAAGAAAAGGCGACCGAGATGACCCGAAACATGCACAAATGACATTTTTTGGGGAAGTTTGGTATTTGCACGAGTTCCCATCAGGCTGCACGACTAAACAGGTTGGCTGGCCTGTAGCATGCAAGATAAAAGACAAAATGGTTGGCAAATAAAATGTCCCCGTTTCTTTGTCCTGATTAAAATGTCATTTTGTTGTTTTTTTTTTTTGGGGGGGGGGGTCATCTCAGTGCAGCGATTGCCAACCATGTGGCCCGCGAAACGCTCCGATTGCACTTCAAATTCCCATCCACTTACGACACATCACGTATCGTTGCTCGTGTCTGCGCCAGCGATGTCACGTGACAGCAAAAAAACATTTGTGTGCAAATTCCCGATTTTCTATATCGTCGCCGTCAGACGAAAATGAGAGCAATTTAATTTCCTTTTTTTCACCCCACAAATCAATGCAATCGGTCAGTCGTGTGGTCAATTATTCTTCCGCATTATTAACCAATAGAAAGGGTTAAAAATGGCTTGAGGACAAATCTCGTAACGCTTGAACTGACTGAGGCGTGCTGCAAAACTCCGCCTCTTCTTTCGATCGCGGGAGCCGTGCTGCATTACGTCGCCTCAAGACTGACGTGTTTTTTTGTTTTTTTTAATAGGGAGTGAGAATAGTAACGTTAGAAATATTTGAGTACGACAGTTTTGGTAAAAATGGGTCGCTGTCATGCATCAGCCATGAAGGGAAGTTATTTCTGCTTATTAAACTGATCAGGGTTTTTTTTTTTTTTTTTAGGATTCTGCCCAAAAGCGAAAATCTATCTTTTATGGCCTTTATGTTGGGTGCAATTCCCCCCCCCCCCCCAATTTAAACTACGTGCCTTGGCTCAATAAGTTAGCAAAAACTGGCATGGTCACGTTCAAAACAAGTGCAAACCATCCCATAATATGCAAATTATCAAGCGTTAGAACAGCGACAATGCAAACAAGTTTGATTTAGCTTACGAAAGATTTCGAGGAACACCGTGGATGTCACGGGCGAGCACAACGTACGACAATGTGAGGATATTCACTGGAATATGTCACATGTCAAAAACCAATCGCTTAAATTGGGTTTTCGCCGAGCAGGGAACGCACAAACAAATGTTTAACATCATGAGCAGGGGTTACACACATCGTGATAATCGGGCCGAATGTGATCATTTTTCGCTCCTTTCAACCTGAGTCAAAAGCGGGCTGATCATCTGATGTTTTTGGACGATTATCTAAAGCGGTTATTCCGTGGTGTGCGGTGTGTCAGAAATAGTTTTTTCCGACATCCGCCTGAGGTGCGCCACGCACTACAAGAGTACGACGCACACGAGTGCCGATTATCGAATGAAAATCGTTTTCGAGTTTGACAAAAATCGCCACGTACGATCTCAGACTGTGTGGTGTCGTCAAAATGACCAACGCAAAACACCAAATACGTCACAAAACATCCGACAATCGCTATCGTAAATATTGAACAGGTTTAACATTCACGCTTGATGGCCCTGAATGTTTTACCCAAGCAGATGAGAAGGGGGTAAAAAAAAAAAAAAAAAATCACTCAACACAATCCACACCACAGGATAATTGATCATCAAGATAATCCTTTAGAGACATCCGATAATCATCTTGATTATCGGTATGTGTGTACCCTTTTCCATCTTGATGCAATAAAGTTGAGGATGACGTGCAAACTACACGCAAACAATAAAACAAAAAAAGCTTTGGCAACGCAACAACTCAAAAAGGACGATAAAGTGCCGTGCAGCTCAATTGTTCGGTAATTCCTTCACAAATAACGCAAAACATGATGCCACAATAAATAATTTTGTGATAATACGCACCAGGGATTATCTTTCGTTTTTTTTCTTAAAGGCCGGGGTGTTGTAATACGTGATTTTTCTGAGGGAAAATAGAAAATAACGGTAGAACAATTGACCCTTTGGTCCTAATTTACACCTGACATGGAAAGCCGCTTGAGCGTTTACTGGAAATTCATCTTAAGGGCCGTGCACTAGTACACTCTCGGTCTGCCAGGAACCATTCAGCGCACTGAATCGAACTAGTACCAATTGTGTCCACCACATTTCTGCACTAAAGTACAAATTTGGCATAGCAGGAGGCCAACTACATGCTACTAGTGAGGCATAACTGTGTACTATTGACATGCGTGCTCGTACTAGTAGTGAAGCGCTAAATGCAAACTAGTAAAATTTATCTCACGGATAGTAGTCGTACAATTCGGCTTACTAGTAACATTTCCTCCACCACGAGTGACACTTTTGGCTGACTTATATGAAAAAATGCTGAAATGACTTCAAGTGCACTAGTAAATCTAACGTGTCTCACAAGTTTTTTTCACCACTCCTGTATGACATTTCCGAGCACTTGTAGGATTTTGAACATACTAGTAGGTCAACAACTTGTGAGGCAAAACTCCTAGTTGGTATTAGTGCTACTAGTAGGGTTCAGAAGGCTACTAGTTTTTGCCACATGCCGACAAGTTGGACCTGTAAATTACTAGTTTTGCAAAGTAGTCTACTAACAAGGTTTAATTGCATAATAGTCGACCAAATGTCGCACTTGTAGCGGGAAAAAAAAATATCAAATAAGTGTGCTATCCACTAGATATTCGAATAAATGCTGAAACGACTTTCCATCTTTGTCTAGCCGCAAGATACTTGAACTAGTATTACATGTATCGTGACACCTCCGAAGCAAAAACGTGTACAATGCAATCGAATACGCAAACTAGCGCTACGGTCGCGCACAGGAACCTCCCCCCCACCGGGTGGCGCTGTGTACAGAAAGAAGCACACAGTTTGCTAACGACAAAGGAAGATGACCGGACTGTACACGGCGTTGTCGCACGACATGCAGCTTGGTAACATGTTCAGTACATTGAGAAAGTGGTTTATGTAAGAGAAGAGAGTTGGCGGAGTTTAGATCGGATCGGGTTGCTCGTTTTCAAAAAGGCGGCTCACATCCTCTGGGCCACCGGCGCCGACTGGACCGACTTTCTTCGGGATAATTTGGACCTGCGGGAACAAAAGAAAAGTTGAGGATTTGATGGAGTTAAGGAAGGATTTAATGCGGTGAAGTCAGACAGAATTTGGAATCTTGCAGCTTGGCGAGTGCACATGTGAAAAAACAGAAAGTCCGTCATTTTGGTTTGGGCGAATTCCAGGGCCTCCTACTCAGGATTTGGTACAAATGGATGACGCTAAACGTATTTTGCCGAAGGTAGTTGATGTGAGGGTGCACGCAGTCAAAGTTGGATTATTTTGCTTTTAAAAAAAAAAATGGGCCCATTCTTGGAAAAAAAAGGCTGATTAGCCAAGAAATTTGGTGTACATGTCTAAAAAAATAAAAAGGCTCAAGGACCCAGCCAAAAATTATAATGTCGTCAGCCATTTTGGTTTGAAGAAACCATTTCCATTTGGTATTTTTTTTCGAAACTTTGAAAAAAAAAAAATCAATAAAATAAAAAATAAAAAAATAATAAAAAAATCGAAGGAAGCCATTTTGAAATTTTGACAAAATGAGCAAAACCAGTTTCTCTTATTGACACAAAAATCAATGGACATATCCATCAGGACAAGGTGCAGGAAAAAAAGGACAACCTTTCAGTCGGCCATTTTGGTTTGAGAAAGCAAATTCCCGGTCATCCAATTCCAGTCGATTTGATTTCAACTTTCAACGCTCACCTGATGGTTCCCGCCAACAGAGGATTGAAAGCATAAAGCCAGTCGTGCATCTCTTTGTCATTGTTGGCTTGAAGCAGAATCCCACGATGCTCGGTGCACACGGCAAACGTGTTCGGAGTCTGCGGACAGGAGTGGGAAAAGAGCCCGAGTCAGTGGCGCCGTTCATTTCGCAGGCCCTCACTTAATTTCGACGCTTTCGGCTCGTACCCGCAGCAAGGTCTGCTTGTCTTCGCTGTATTCCACCTTGGCTGACGACAAGTTGATGACGGCTCGTTCCACGCTGTCCCTCTCGCTGCGGTACAGGTAAACGTAGGGCCGGCGCACCACCACGTAGCGTTTCACCCAGCCGCTGGCGTGGGGCTCCAGAAAGTGGAGGTAGCCCTTCTTGGACACGATTGGGCTGTGCATTATGTTGGCAAAAATTGTTCATGAAATTGTCAGAAGAAATTTGTTCCATGAAATTGTATTTCATAAAAGTATATTCCCTTCATTTCAGTTTGATTTTTTATTTTTTGTTTTGGGGCCAATCAATATTTTGGCTGGTGTGTGTTGCCATGGCAACATAATCAGCCCAGGGCCTTCAGGATCAGCACTGCTGACTCAGGAAAATTTAACTATTTGTAATGGGACAGATTTATTTTTATTTATTAATTCCTAACCAATCAGATTTCTTCTCAGAGTCAACAATAACCTCTGCATTTCGACATTTTTGTAGCCCTCTGGTTGGTCAGAGCGACGCTGCCCATAAAAGGCATCTCAAGCGGGTATGATTTTTGTTTCTGTCATATTATTAGATAATAAATATTGTGAGCTGATCCACATGCTGTTTTTTTGTGTAGTACTGAATGTTTCTATAACTGCAAATATGCTGAAGGCCAAACAAGCGCGTGCATGCGTGCAATTCTCCCGACCTGACTCGTATCTCCTGTATGTCCGGAACAAAGCTGCAGCCTTTGAGAGCTTTCTTTCTGTCCACCGGGCTGAACGGGTCCAGATCAGGGGTGGACGCTCCGGAACCGGGCTCAGAGTGTCTGCGAGATAAATGAGAACATACGTGCTTGACACCAAGATGCCACCAGGTGGCGCCAAAGCAATTTTGTTACTGCTTTTGCTTGAGCACAAAGAAAGGGAATATGAGGTTTTTCTAGTTAATTGCGGAGAATAAGTTGCACCGACGAGTCGGTTCCGTAAACTTTACAGTCAACTGGATTCTAGTTAAGCATTAAAAAACTAATTATAATATATGAAATAAGTTTTGAGAAATGTTTTCAATTTTACAGAAAGATGACATTTACAATTTTCCGAACCACTAAAAATTTCGAAATAAATTTGCATTTGAGAATAATTGGAATCAATAATGTGACGATTTGCGTTTGGTAAAAAAAAAAGTCGCACACCTGATATCGAAGTGTCCCTCGATCAGCGAAGGGCAGGTGGAAGACGGCGTGAGCGTGCTCAACGTGGACACGGACGCCTCCCGCATGAGCGACGCCGATATCTCGGAGAGCTTCAGGAACACACGGACACGCATGGAGAGGATCGCACACGCGGGGACAACACGGCACATACGCAAACACACACGCCAGCAATTGAAAAATTGCTCAACTTGTCGCAATTCGTACTGTGTGGCTTATCTAAGAGCCCCTTGGGTGGTGTTAAAATGGCCATGCAGGAGTAACATGGAAGGTTAGAAGGAAGCCAAACACGGCGCTAAGCATTCTTTCAAATTGATGCGTTACTTTGGAGGTCAGGATGAAGTTGAAAAAAAATATTCTCATCATTAGTGTATGCTAATAAACGGCACGTGACGTTCAAGGAGACACATTATGCCATTCTTTGACCATTTAAAACGCTTCGGTGGTGTAATAAAACGGCTCATGCTTTTACCAACATCATTTTTGTTGAATTCAATGGACGGTGTGTCGCCCCTTTTGGTACGTGCGCCTTGGCCACCAGGAGGCAGCATTGTACAGACACATGGAGATCGATGGAGCCTGTCAAAAGTCCTCAGTTAATTGCAGTAACAGTAGTCATTCGCCCCAGTGGATGAAGAATATATATATATATATATATATATGTCGAAGTATTTCTTTATTGTCCCTATACATGTGCTGCTGCACTCGTTGGGTTAAATTATTCATTCCTTAAGGGATCCAACATGGCTACACTGATGCGATGCGTTAGCCCATCTGTGGCATTTTGCATTGTTTGTTCGCATCGAGCTAAACGGGCTGATCTAAGGCAAAGATATTCAACAACACGCTATTCTCAAGGGCTCGTCTCTCAAAAAAAAAAAAAAATACTTCAGGTGACTTTATTCTTTTCAGAATCTAACACTGTTAGCCAACACTAACACTGAATATTAAATGAAAGTAAATGCAGCTTAGTTTACATTTTGGGTTTGACATGATTAGCAGAGTCATATTGTGATGTTACATTTGAGCTAAATTGAGAAGCGCTTGTTCACTGAAATATTTCAATAATTGTCCAACAACAAAAGGATTCACTTATTGTTGTTTAATTTCACATTTGAAGGACGGGCGGCCGATCCGAAGACCGAGTGGTTATCAACCAGCTTTTAAAAAGCAAATTTGCCATAATTTGTCCCCTTTTTTTCCCCATTTGTTTTTCTCACATGCTTTAAAATGCATATTTGAACTGGACTTGTCACACGTGGTCCATCCCAAAAAAAAACAAAAAAACTGAAAATCATAATTATTTCCTAATAAAGGTATTATAAAATCAAACAGAATATTGTTCTGTAAAGAGCCAATACAGGATCATCTAATAATAGGAATAGAGCGTGGCGACAAGATGATGAGGAAAAAAAATAAAAACTATTAAAAGATGATTTTAAATAAAAGGAAAAAACGAAATCGAATGGAGAGCAGGGCTTGTTCATTGAACGTTTTCCGAGGGGATTACGGGCCGGATTAAAGGGTTTGGGCAGGGGCTCACCTTGCTCTCACTGGCACTGCTGCTCACCTGGCTGTAGTCCCTGTTGAAGGTGTGCATCAGAAGACGCAGACACTGGAAAGACATTTTTTTCAAAAAGAAAAATGACTGTTAAATGTCCAACAAGTGGCTGGATGAGGTGAGTTGCCGAGGCCTCACCTTGGCAGCCAGCTCCCTCTGCCTCTGGTTGGGGCTGTCCAGTGCTGGACTGCCGGCGGGACTCTGCCTGTGGACGGGACTCTTGGCAAAGTCGCTGATGTCGCCGCCCTTGAGGAGAGCGTCCTGGCCGGCCAGCAGGGTGGCCTCCAACTTCTCCCTCAGTAGCAGGTAATGCCGGGTTTTCTCCACCTTAAGACCATGCCGTATATGCGCGTTAAAAATGCATTATTCAAATCTCATTCTGGCTGAATAAAGTACTGATTGCATAGTTGCATATGACTTCATTGGTAATTCAAAAAAAAAACATTTGAACAGTCGTCTTAAAAATAAATATAAATGCACTTGTTGTGATCATCAGAGGATCCACAATGAATTTTGGGCATTCCGCAAGGCTGGGTTATCGACCCTCTTTTATTTGACAAACTCTCCATTTGAATCAAATTATTTCATCATCTTTGCTTGCGACTTGTACGTTTCAGAACTCAAAGTGTCTATGTTAATACATAACATACTGGGGTAAAAGTAGAAGTTATTTCATATAAGTGGCTAATGTAACCAAACCTAGATTTCACCTGCTACATTAAATAAAAAAAATATTTAAAAATCCATGCAATTTTTTGCTGAATAGTGTTTCCGTCACCATGACGACCAGGGGCAATTTAACCACTTTTTCGCTGACATTTACCATTTTTCTGAAATTTTCTCAATATTATATTCTAACCGGACATACTGCAGCGCTATCATTCCCATAAACTTTAACTTAAGTTGTATCGTAATACGTTGATCAGGAAGGAAAATCACTCGGGGGGGAATCTTTCAGAGGGCAGTTGCCGACTTGATTCGCCTTCAACGTGTTGCCGATTGCACGCGTGTTCGCCGCTGAACTCACATCTTGAAGTAAGCTAAGCTTCTCCAGCTCCCACTGGTGGTCCAAAATGAGGCTGTCACTGCGAGGCCGCCACCCAGCCAAGTTCTCCTCCCCTCGGACGTACGCCACCGAAGTGTCCAGCACTCGCCTGCGACGCCGCTGCATTCCTGAATAAAAAAAAAATTAAAAAAATGCTTTCATATAAAATAAAATGACTTGGTTGATTTGCACAAACTTTTACCTGGACTCCCGTTGTCAGCCACGTAGCAGAGAGTCACCTCGTAGACGCCGGTGACACGGTTGCTGTGGGGGGGGGGGGGGTTACACAGTGCAATTAAAAAAAAAAAAACGATGCAAGTCGGGCACTCGTAAGCAATCTCAACCTCTCCGAAGGTCGGAGGCAGCCGGTGCTGAAGAGGTTCCGGATGGAACGGGACGCGGGAAGTTTGGCGTCGCGGGAGTAGAACACCATGCAGAAATCTTTGGTGATGACCGTCGGCTGAGTGCAGTTCTCCATCTGGTTAAAAAGATACGCAGCACAATACAAACGCGTCTCTTTTCCTCGACAGCGTTTGTCCTCACATCGGGTTGGCGGGTGAGTCGACGTTACCTCCAAATAGGCCGAGAGGGTGATGTAGATCTTCTCTCCGTAAGGCGTAACTCGATTCAGGAGCAGGGAGTTGTGCATGGAGCTGTCCCACGCCGCCCCGAAGCGGTAGAAGGTTCTGCCGTCAGGAAAATCGGGGTTAATATTCCGCGTGGATGGTTTGGAAAGAAGAAATGAGGTCAGACCGCTTGCAAGAAATCAGTCAGACAGGAAAAGAAATACCTATGATCGACTCCCAAGGAGACGCTGCCAGTCGGGAAGAAAGAAATAGGAAAGGAAATGTTAAAAGATTCATGCAAAACAAATGGAAAGAAAATTAGAAGCAGATTATTAGAAGGTGAAATGTCAAAAGTTCTATTCACTGATCGTAACCTCACAAAATATTCCTGGGTCTTCACTTATTCACGCTACGTTATGATGCAGCTCGAAATGTGCCGTGAAAATTAATTGGGGGGGGGAAAGTGAGCAACGACAGGATTTTGGAATAAGAAATATGCTCAAAGTGAAGCACTGTGAAAGCAAAAATAGGTTTCCTCGTCATTAAATGCATACTTGTCGTCATGTTTCGGCCAGAAATATCCACAAGACAGAATGTTCAGGGAGAGGATGTTGGGGTCTATGATGGTCTCGTCAGCCTCCGGCGTGTTTCGGATGCGACCTGGGTTGGAAGAAATGCCAAATATTTTTTTTTTTCCAATTGGCGCAGAGGGGGAAAAAAAAACTTAAAACGTTTGAGATGACATTTTTCGGTCGACTCACCAATCACCAGCTCCTTCACCTCTTTCCACTCAATGTCGTGCCCGTTTTCATGAGCGATGGTGACTGTGATTCTCCGTTGAATACCCTGCAGGGTCGTGAAGAAGCAACAAGTTGATTACGGTGAAAAACACGCTCGCACAATAACCAGATCATCGGTTTGAATGCGATCCAAAAATAGGCAGCTGCAATTATCATTCTGATGTGTTCGGACCTGATGAAGGAGGTACGTGCCATGGCAGGGCATCCCGCCTCGGTGGTCGACAACAGCTGGGATGTAACTAGAGACAGGAAGACAAAGCCACACGTGTCAAAGGTCATGTTCAAGTTCAGCCTGACGCGTTTTGAAATCCGACCCAACGAGCGTTTGCAGTATCAACAGTTTTTTTTTCTTTCTTTATTTATTTTTTTTTGCATTCATTCAACCATTGGTCAACTATTAACTAACTATTAATTTTTTATTAATATAGCTCAATAAATAATCAGTTAATTGATTTGTTGTAAATAAGGAAATAAAAATATTAATAAAATGAACAATTTTACAAATATATTTTTTATTTATAATTTTTTTTAATTTAATTTGATATTCATTTTTTAGTTATATAATATTTGTATTTTTTTTTTTATTTAATATCATATTTATTTTCTATTTTATTATTTAATCTTTAATTAATTTAATACATATATTTAATTAAATTATTTGTTTTAAAACTACAATTAACTTATTATAAAAAATAATTTGCATAGGGCGGCACGGCGGGCGACCGCTTAGCATGTCTGCCTCACAGTGCAGAGGTCGAGGGTTCGATTCCAGCCCCGACCTTCCTGTGCAGAGTTTGCATGTTCGACCGTGCCGCCAAACAAAAATCTGCAATGACAAATAATAAAGCATTTGACATTTGAAAGTGAAGGAGCGCAAACTCACTCTCCGCTGGCTTCCAGCTCACAGATCTCAAAGAAGACCATGAGGTCATATTTGGAGTGACACGGCCCGGCGGCGGAACGGGTAAGAGTGCTGAGCTTGGTGGCCGGCACTGGAACAGAAAAGACACGCGACGTCTGAACACAAATTAAAATATAAACAATCGATACCAGAAGAACAGCGACAGTCTCATGTTGAGTCGAAAAATGTGTCTACAAATGAGTTTTGAAAATGGACAGAGAGGAGGCTTTTACAATTATGTAATACTGGAAAATTTCCCACCGCACACCCGACACTCTTGCCATGCGCAGCGGTTGCGAATCTTTAGTTAACAGATACGAACGGAGATCCACGTGCCGGATTAGTCAACAGATATGATAATACCAACCTCCTGGGGTCATTTAAGATGCAAAGTTTTCTCTGGTTTAAGATCACTGATAGTGTCAGCGCTTTTTTTTTTTTTTTTTTACGCATTTCATACACTGTACATTGATTATCTGCAAGTTCAGGTCAAAAACCTCCACTATCTGGAAACGCTTAGCCATACGTATGTGGTAACCACAGCATCCCCTCCACAGAGCTGATGAATTATTAACACTTTACACAACTTGAACAGTCATACGTCGAAATTCGAGATCACTTGTGCACTTGAGGGTTGAGCGGAAACCTTGGGAAATGAGTACAACGTGAATTGCAATCTGGATGAGGATCTGTGTAGGGCAGTAATGAGTTACTAGTACACAGTTATTACAACCCAGTTCCTTTTGGCAATAAATGAAATTTCATCGCGGTACTTTTTCAATAGAGAAACTCAGTTAGCGTTAAAATATTACTCGATAACTTCATTCATTGCTGGCCACTTACTGACAGCGAGCCGTGCAAACTGCTGTAAAACAGACGAGCAAGACGCATTGTGGGCGTGTATCGATTTATTCAGTCGAGGCGAGAGCAAGATGAGCTTCTCAAAGAGGAAATACGCTCATTTTTTCCGACTTGAGTGGAGCATCAAGGCAAAAACATTTTAGTCGAATGGAAGCAGCCCAGGTGAAAATAATGCGCTTCATGATTTCTATATCCGTCAATGGCAGTGAAAAAAGCTTTCGGGTGGCAGGGAGGATATTAAAGATCATTTTTTACAGGTGCAGCTAACGAGGTATTTTTTTTCCTTTATGATATTATTGTCACCAAGTGAAATTGTGAGCTACTTGTGCAGCCATTTGTTTTATGTTGTTATTACCTAGTTATTAACTGTTAATAACTAGTGGAAATTGTATTATTATTTGTGTACAGTTTTTACAGCACAATGGAGATTCGATGGCTTCATTAAACCCGTATGAAGAAAACTAGTTGCGTTTGTCGTGCCTGCGGCGGGACCAACACTTGCGTTAATACGGCTTCTTGCCTACAAAGATGTTAGAGTATGAATGTGCAGCTCACCTGGTTTGGACAAAGGCATCACTCTGGGGAACTGCCTTCTGGAAGGTCTCAGTGGACTGAAAAGCACAAAAATCATCAATGCGGGAACTTTTTTTGCGCATCTTAAAAATGTTGACCCAGTAAAGCCGGACCTGATCAGATCCTTGCAGAGGAGTGGGAAAGGTTGCTTCTGATAGTGACCAAACACCTCAAAGACGATGGGCTGGGTCTTGATGTACTCCACGAATGACTTGGTCACCTCCACTGAGATCTGAGGGAAGAAAGTCACAACTGGTCTTGTATCTTATACTGGCGAGGTAAACGGAAGTTTGTTTGTTTATCACTGAGAATGTGTTCTCACATTTTGCACATGGTAGAAGCCAAGTGGCGGCCCCCTGCCAGTGTTCTTCAGCGGCTCGGTGGAAAAGGCTTCGTCGTGGCGGTGGATGAAGCTGAGACAACAAAAGTCAGGTTTATTCGTCCTTCTTTGGTTTCATCGAGCCACAATTTGTCAATTCAGTCTTGGTGAAGTTTAAGAGCCGTAAAAAAAATAAATAAATAAAAAAAGAAAAAGAAAAAATAGTAAAACACAAACGGCTCAAACAAACACTTTTTTTTTTTTTTTTTTTGCAAGAGCGCAGTGCACTCACTTGAACTGGCAGAAGATGTCGGCGTACTCGGCCGAGATGCTGGAGGCCTGCAAGACGGTGACTCTGAAGGTGAAGGTGCTGCCTATCTTCAGGTGGGACAAAACCTTCTCTGGCGAGAGATCCAAAGGGAGGTCCAGAGCCGGTCCTGAGCTCTTCACGGGGCTTGGTGGAGGTTCCGGGGTAGCTACACGAGCCCGACAATAAAAAATTTTTAAAAAAGCACTCAGACGCCACGCGTCGCTCGACTGAGCGCTTTCTCTCACCTTCACACGTGTTGTTGTTGACTTCGTCTGCAGAGATTCCCACTTCGGCATTTTGACCTTCTCCTTCCACAATGCGAAGTTCCTCCTGGGAGCCGTTGGAGTGGGAAAGAGCGACTGGTGGACACGACTCGGTCTGGAACTGGAGGAGGGAAAAAAAAAAAAAAAAAAAAAGGACAAAAGATTCATAAATAGTTATATATTCCGGCACTATCACTGAAACCTTTTGCTGCGATATTTAATTGCTTGAAGGCGGGAAAATATTTAAGATCAATATTAACACCTCTCAGTGTTGTTCAGTGTAGTTGCATATTGTTCACTTCCTACCTGGCGTCAATCAAAATTATTTGCTCAGATGATGTTTTAATATAGCACTTTTTTTTTTTCTTACAAAAATTCTCCCAAATAGTTTGGCCTGTAATAAAAAAGAAAAAAAAGACCTCATTATCGAAAGTATTCAATTTGAATAAATAAATGTACAACTTTATTTGTAGGATTATTATTTTAATCTAAATAAATATACATAAATAAATATATGACAATATATATAAATTAAAAAAATGTTTTTGTGTTTAGAAAAATAGTCAGCTTTTTATTTTACAATTTTATCTCGACAATCCCTTTTTTCTCGCCTCTAACTTGAACCTGCAAAAGAGTTCACCTTTTCAAACTGTTTATCTTCGAAGGAGATCTTGGCCATGCCGGATTGTCTCACACCAGAACCATAATCCGGAGCTTCTTCATCCGCTACGAAGACAAAACAAGCCTCAAAATGAGCTCTATGTACAAAACACACTTTTCCTTTTTTTTTTTTTCCTCACCTGAAATTGCCTGCACAGCCACTCGGAGGAAACCCTTGACTTCGCCCTTCTCGCTGACGATGGCCACACGATGCACCAATGGAACAGGATACAGCAGGTTGCTCAAGTACACAAACGCCCTGTGGAAGATCGGACAAAATCGTAATCCTTCCCATCAAATAAATACGAATGGAACAGAAACGTGGTGGGAATTAGTGAAAGCAAACATGGTGAAGCAGCATTTAGCTGCTATGCTGCATGCAAATGGAATAAACTGCCAACAGAAGTGACGTCAGGCCTGAAACGGAAATGCTTTTTAATTCAGGTTAAAGTTAATAACTGTCGTAAAGTAAACTAATTTCAATTCTTTACTTTGCCTTTTTCCCCCCTGGGGTGCACCTTTACTTTGTCAAGCAAAATAAATAATAAATAATAAATAAATAATAAATAAATAATAAATAAATAATAAATAAATAATAAATAAATAATAAATAAATAATAAATAAATAATAAATAAATAATAAACAATAAATAAATAATAAACAATAAGTAAATAATAATAATAAATAATAAATAATAAATAATAAATAATAAATAATAAATAAATAATAAAATAGGTAAATGAACAAATAAATGACTAAAAGGGAAAACACGCTGAAAAATGAAACAATATTATGATGAGTTTGATAAAAAAAAATGAGCCTCAAGTTAGCATTAAACAAATGATGGTCACACTTGTGAAATATTCTTGGTCTGTAGGCCTTTCTGATTTGAATTCTTTACTTTGCTTTTAAATGTCTTGAACTCTTTTCAATGTTGCATTTTCAATTATGTTGAGCACAATGAGCGACCTTGCGCATGTAATGCGCCGAATAAAGAAATAGAGGCAATTGCTTTTACGGCTATCAATGGAGAACATCTACTCACCTGCCAACCAGACGGAACCACGGGAAGCGGTCGTAAAAGGGGTCTCCGCCGGTGAGGGCGTGGTCACAATCCTCCACGGCGCTACTCGGGAGCTCTGCGGCCCGATCGTACATTTCTCTCATCAGGTCCAGCCTCTGCCTACAGGGAGTCACGAAACCCTCACGGATTTGTCATGGTTGTTATTAACGTGTGCGCGATACAATATTTTGTGGAATTATGACTTTGCCAATGTGGTAGAATTTCGTAGAAATTCAGAAGGAAAGCAATTCCAAAGGAATGGAATCCGCGTAGAGGTCAACTCCACGAGTACCTGAGCTTCTCCAGAGTCCAGTAATGCGTGGCGCCGTTCTTTTGGTCCTGCACTTCAACGGCCACGATGGTGCGCGGGAACGGTCGCCTCTCCCGCTCTTTGGTCTCGCTGGAGGGCAGCAAGTCGGGAGGCAGGGGGGAATACAGCGTGTCCGTCAGGAGGACAAACTGGAACTGGACCTAAAGATATTGTCAGATTAGTTTTAATTCATAAACGGAAAATTTTGTTCAAGCAGATACTATAAGAAAATCGAGTTGAATTTAGTCTCGAAAAGATCATGCCGAGTGATTTTTCAGCATTTTTCTTTGCTTCCATTCAAAGTCATCAGAGGAACTGATGATCAAATATCTTTAAAAGATGATCCTGTGCGATCCTCTTGTGGTGTCGGGTGTTTCATCTGCTTCTGTTTCGAGTAAATCAAATGGAATTATTTTCAGTTTCCCGCACCTTCTTCTTCAGCTCCACACTTATGGCGTTGGCCTCCTTGAGGAAGATAGCGTTGCCCCAAAGGAGATCCCGCAGCGAGGTGAACTGGTAGAAGCGCCACTTGCGGAAGGCCCACAGAGCCAGTTCCGTCTCACGCTTGGTCCACGGCACTGGAGAGGGAAATAGAAATCAAAATAGAAATGAAAGACTGAACATTTGAATTAGTTCTGCTAGCTCGACTGCTAACGTCACCTTCTTCCTCCGGTTCCTCTTCTTCTTCGGGTGACTCCAGGTAGCGCGAGTCCACCTGCTTCTGGAGAGCCTCCAGTTTACTCTCATAGTCCTTGAAAGAGAAAATTTTTTTTAAAAAGTACATAAAAAAACAGAGGTAGGTGATCAAGGCCTTCACTGCTCGCTTGACACGATCAATAAATCATAATCGTATTCATCATAATGATTTTATAATATGATATAATTATAATAATTATGTAATAATCATATAATATTTTTACATTATATTTATAATTATTCACATTCGTGCCATATTACGTTGTATTTTTATGTGTGTTTTTATCCAATCAGAATTCGGCTAGCTTGTGTTGCCAGGCAGATTTCATAATTTTTTCTCTCTTTTTTTTTTTGCTTTTTCTCTAAGCTTTCAGATTCTTCCCTCAAGTCAGACCAAGAAAGACTTCACTGAAGGCCAACGTGTGGACTGCGAAGCCCGCCACTGATAGAAAAGGCTGTAAAAGATGTTCTAATGACGCTTATGAAGCTTTTGCTTACCAGCCTCTGTTGCTCAAGCAAGATACTGGCTTCTTCTCTTTCTTTACGATACTGATCCTCAAGCTCCTGAAGTCTGCAAAAAAACATTTTTCCATTATTAAAATTCTTATTTGTGACGCAGGTCATCATCTCGCACCTCTGCTCCATCTCCTGCTTCATATCGATGCCTTGCTTCTCCAGCAGCTCCCTCTGAGCGAAGGCCCAGTCGACGGGCTCCACCGGCGTCTCGGCGCACGGCGTCCTCTCGCGCTCCAGCCGGGCCTGCTCGGGGTCGTTGAAGCGAAACACGTGACTCTTGCCCATGATGATGCGGTTGCCTAAATTGCGCCACATTTGCCAAGTCAACTTTTCATTTTCTATTGGCGGAACATTTTGCAAAAATTCCATTCATCAATTTATTTATATTTTAAAAAATTTTTTGCAGTGTCACCTGAGCGCAGCACCGTGGGCGACGTGACTCGCTTCCCGTTGACGTACGTCTCCGCGTCCTCGCATGGCTCCAGAACCACACAGCCTGTCGAATGACATGCATTATATGAAAATTTGAATCATACGCACAGATGATGACATGCATTAAATTCTATGACGTTTGCAAAACGTGACCAAAACTCACTTGTTGAAAATAGAAAAAAAAAATTATGGGATCTTCAGACTAAAATCTAATTCACCAGGGATAAGAGGCCACAATATGGATTGAAGTGGGCATTATATGCTTATTTATGGTTTATACCTATGTAATGACCCAAAAAAATGTCATAATGAAAAATACCAATATCGCGATATTATGCATTTCACAAAGACATGCAAAAAAATTTCTAACGGAGTTGTATGCTATTATCTGAATTTGAGCAGTCATGTGCAAACTTAAATTCATATCACCACCCAATAGTTGGACATTATTGCTTATTTTCCGCATGGGAAAAAAAAAAAAAACTTCTTTTATTTGGTAATAAAAAAGTAATTTCTTTCGGTACTTGAATTTGCACCGTTTACTTCAAAATAATTAGTTTTAAAAATAATCCAATACAAATGGTACTTACATAATTATAGTGTTTCAAAATATTTAATTTGTCTTTAAATATTTAAATGAGCAATTTTTGTTTTGTTCCCCCACAAAAGTAATCGTTTGATAATCGTTATTTCAATCATTACTAAAATAATCATGATTAATATTCTTTCATAATGGAGCAGCCCTTACATGTTAAATATCGCAATATCGACATCGCAACATCCATATGGCATATTGTGTGTTTTCTCAATATCGTGCAGCCCAAATCACGGGACACGGAAATAATTCACGGCCACAAAAACGTCATTTGAACCTGCAGTGTAAACCCAGTCATATGAGTCGCGACAGTTGACATTTTAGTAAGAGAATAAATCCAGCCACCTTCACCCTGAGGGCCTGTGGTGCTACTGAAGGTGCAGTGCTCATCGCGGATGAAATGCCCACTGAGTACGATGTCCTGTCGCGCCTTGGCGTCCTCGCGACCAACCCTAAGGAGGCGGAGCAAACATTAATTGAAGCAAGACGTACAAAATCTCAAAAGGACGAATAATAAAAGACAGCTTACTTTGTGATGCCGTCTTTAATGTAGTACAGGAGACATTCGGACATCAGCGGGTCCTCGTTTAGGTTGACCAGATGCGGCGTCTAAAACAACCCCAAAAAAATTGGACATTCAGATTTGGGCTTAGTTTGTATTAAGTAAAAATTTTGACCTTTTTCGGGGAGAAAACGCCAACAGTGCCTCCGTCTTCTCTCATGGCGACGCCCATCTCAGCCAGGAGGGCCTCTCTGCACAAACACAGTCACACATTTTGAGATGCGATTATGAATATGATTCGGAAATGACTCAATTTGATGTTGTTTTTTTTTTTCTTTCACTGCCTTGTGTCCGATTTGTGGCAAGCAGCGTAAAACTAAAGAATTGGACTAACCTCTCCATGCGAATGGCCTCAGTACGCCGTAGTTTCTCTTCCCAAGTTTCATTGAGTTCTGCAATGATTTTCTCTGTTTCCTATTGAGGAAAACAAATACATCACATCATGTCGAGTAAACCACCTGCGAAAAACATCATTTATTGACTGATTGACAGGTAACGAGAGATGGCAAGTTGGGTCGAACCATTCTAGGTTGGGGGGGTTATGATATTGAATAACCTACTGAACATAATATTCATTTATGATCTTATATTTTAATTCAATAATTATTTTTAAGGATTTTTGCATGTTTGTTTGTTTTATTTAAACTCTCACGTACACCTTGGAGTTCTTTCAAGTACCCCCATTTGAGAACCACTGGTTTACCCCGTACATGGCATCAATAATATAATAAAAACGGTTTAATTCATTTCAAACTCATTTCTAAAATTCTCATTAAAAAAATAATTTCGCAGTGGCGTATATGAAGCTTGCTTCATTTTTTTCTTGCAAAAAAAAATAAAAAATCGAATTTAAAAAAAAAAAAATCGAATTTAAAAAAAAAAAAAAAAAAGTTGTGGCATTTGCAAATCAAGATTGCATTCTCGTCGTCCCGTTTCAGGCTTCCATCCGGCCTACCTTGAGCCTCTCGATGGCCTCCTCGCTGGCCGGGCTGAAAATGCGATCGTGCAGGTTGCTGATGGAGGCGGCGCGACTGGACATGGCCGACAGCGAGGGGGAGGGGCTCATGCCCGTCATGGCATTGGTCACTGTGGAGAGATCACCCCTTTGATTGACAGCCTGGCGATCATTCACAAAGTTCTTGTAATCGCACAGGTCTGTCAGAAAGAGATGGACGGACGGACGGATGGACGGGAGGTGGGAAAGGACAATCGTTGAGGAGAAACATCGGGGGGGACGAGGGGGTTACGCAGAGTAATAAGAGGAAGCAAACGAAGGGGGTACAAGAGGGAGGAATAGAAAAGAAGAAGAGAAAGCTCAAATAAATTGAATAGTGGATCGTACCAAAGCCATTGCAAAAGGACAGATGACCTAAAAAAAAAATTTTTATTTTTTTTTCCCCACCTACTTTCACACAATGACACATACAGACAAACAAATGACAAGTTAAAGGAAAACATCACTTTGAAGTGTTTTAAATTACCATTCATCCTAAAAAAAAACGTCCACAAATATGTCCTGATTGATGGCTACGCAACTCGACGTAAAAAAAAAAACAGGGCGAGGCGATCACTCGATTTTCTAGATTAAATCGGTTTTTTTTTTTTTTTTTAAATCGCAACAAAATCTGGAGAAATCAAGCAAATTGCAGCAATTTAAAAAGCAAAAATAAAAAGTGAAATCTTGCTGCCTGCACCGACTCATTCATTGCTTTCCAATAATTTGTCACCCGTCCGTACTCGGCGTGTGAGTGAGAAAGAAAACAGCACACTGTAAAAAAAATGGCCAGCGATTTTTCCTTGAAAAATCCCAGTCAAGTTTTTTCACGTAGAAATTTTAAGTAAATTTGACAAGAAAACATTTTTCTTTTTTTACAAGTGAAGCTCACTCCCCATTTTTTTACAGCGCACTCAAGCAAGTCAACCGCAGCCTGAGGATTCATAAGAGTCACTTTCGGTTCCACGGTACGTGCTAGTCAGTCCTGGACGACGCACGCACGCACGCTCCGAAGCGTCGCTCTCCACACGCAGAAGATGCAAAACAACCAACTCCTGGCAACGCCTCACTAAAGACTCAAACATTAAATACAAGCGCACAATCGAATGAGCTCCAAAACCAGATCTTGTTGACGTAACATGATTTGAAAAATACTCGGAGCTCTTCTGAACATTCTAAGCCTCGTTTCGATTTAGAAGGCCGTAGAAATATCACAATAGCTCAAAATTCACAGGCTGGAGGGATCAATTAATAAGTTTCTGAAAATAAAAATGAGAGTCATTGTCTTTGAAAAGGCAAAATTCGATGTCATTAGAATGTGTATCGAGTGAACAGGAGTGTCCAAATTCAGAAAAACCATTTGGAGCATGACCGATTTGTGTCGTGTTATTTTGCTCTCTGGTGTGGAGGATGGTGGGGATTTATTTTTTTTTTTTTTTGGACTTGCAAAGCGCAGGCGTGCTCGTCTTATACACACGTTGTAAAGCGCTGAGGACCGGAGCGCCGCATCGATTCGCTGACAGGACAGAAGAGGAGGAAAACACTTAAGACTCCAAAGTGTCCTTTTTATCCCATCTCACACACGCGAGTCAGAAGGAAGTCTCACGTCTTAATCGTCAAGCTGCAAGCACGTTGCAAGCGCGCAAACGTGTTTGTTGAAAATAACTCAGCTCCACTCACTCTCAATGATGTCGCCCAGGCCTTGAGCGTACAGCAAGTCTTTGAGGCGGGCCACCTCCTCTTTCAACTCGCGCACCAGACGGTTGTTTGGGTCTTCGTTAATGACGGCGTTGCAGCGGATCTGCTTGGCGCGGTCGGCGTACCTGGAAAAGGAGGGAACATAAAACAGGGCTACATAAAAAAAAAAAAAAAAAAAAAAAATGGAGGACGAGAGTGATATCGTCGATGCCCAGCGGAGGAAAAAAAAAAAAATGACGATGTGTTAAAAATATCTTGATGATGTATCTCTTCATCGTGGGAGCCGTGCAGCATTATGCCGCCTCAAGAATGAAATGTAAAAAAAAAAAAAAAAGGTTTGACACATTTCAGTACGGCCGTTTTGTTAGAAATGGAACTAGAAGTGCTTCGTCAGCTTGTAATTGTATTTATTGCATCACTCGTGGCTCTAAGACCTTTGAGAACGAGTTTGTGATGATATAAAGAAAGCTGCTCGCAAGATTTTGTAAAGAATGAAAGGCTTTTTGTCTGGTCGGGAGCTCAGCATCAATGCAGACTTTGATTTTTCTTTTTTTTTTTTTTTTTTTTTACTAAATAAGCGATTGAACAGGATTTTGGGGTGCATTTGTGTTGATTTTGGAGCGCAATAGAAAAAAAAGTAATTTTCAAGATGCAAAGATTCTGCCAGCAGCAACGAAAGGCAAAATTATTTTGACTTTGAAAAGAGAGATTCTCTCACCGGAGCGTACTGAGAGTTTCATCGTAGTTGATGTCAGCGGGGCTGAGCGCAGCCACCATGGCGGTGCGAGAGTTTCCACCTAAAAACCACACGCAAAGAAAAAAAAAAAATGTAATCGCTGAACAGTTTTCAGTTCAAATGTTTGTCGTTGGACGCGCATACCCAAGTTCTCTCGGAGCAGCCACGTCAGGACTGAGTCTCTGTAGGGGATGAAACTCTCCACCTTCTTCTTCTTTTTGTTCTACACGCATTCAAGGGTGCTATTTAGTTGCTGAACACAAATATGGATCTTAAAATAAAACGGCTTGGTCATGTTTTGGAGGACTAACCTTGTTTGGGGCGGAGTCCTGCAGAGAGAGAGCGTCAGTTTTTATTAAAACACATTCACTGCCAGCATAGGTCAAAATAAATGGACATTTTGACGTAAATAGCCGTCAATGGGATTGAATGAGTGAAGATGTTTCAAGTGGTTGAAAGTAATCCCCCTCCCCGTTTGATTACGGTACGCTAAGGATGAACGATTTTAGGGATAAAAATGTGTTGGACCCAAAACGATAAATCGTTCAGCCCTACTGTACTGTCCCTTTGTTGACAACCTACTTGCTCAGCTAAAGCAGAGATAACTTTTCCCAGCGTGGTCAGAGATTTGTTGATGTTGGCTCCTTCCTAAAGCCGCCAAAATATTTCAAAGTCAAACAACCTGGACCAAAAATTCACAGAGCATATAATGGAAGCAGGAATGCCGCGTTCTACCTTCAGTCTGGTTCCTTTGGCGCCGGTGGAGTCGGCCCGCTCACTACCCGCCAGGTCCACCAGGCTGATTTTGCTCACCTGTGACCAGACGTGAGGCGTTTGAAGAATAAAACACTGAGAAGAAGAAAGCGACGTTGGCCTCGGTACCTTTTCGGACGTGTTTTCACTCTCCGAGTCGTGTTTCTTCTGAGTGAAGATGATGTTAAAGACGGCGTGCGAGCGGCTGCTGGTCTCATTCATATTTGTTGCAGCGACCGTTCTGGAAACAAATGACACAGTCTCAAGTCATCATAAGCAGAATTTCAATTTTTAAAACATTCTTACACGCCAATGGACATTATGTGACCCTCCCCAACACTCCACGTGACGACAATTAGTATCATTAGTCTATGAATTTTAGATAAGAAAACCTCTTAATAACATTGTATCCTGCAAATTATGGAAAACCCCCAAAAATGAAACAAATACAGATTAACTTGGAATAAAAAAAAAATACATAATTTTATTTGCATTATTTGTGTGCAACAGAAAAGATTAAAAGTGCATCAATTGCCTGGAATTTTAAAAAAAAACGAAATTAAATGAGCGCCACTGCCTCCTACTGTAGTAAATGTGTAATTACAAGCACCCGGCCGATATAGATTGTTATAGGCAGCTGCTAATTTTTGGTAGAAAAAAAATAGAATACTGATTAGCGATTAATCAGCTGATTAATTAAAAAATGTATAATGCATAAAATAACTTTTTCCTTCCGCCAATGCATTTCAATGGGCATCCATGTATCATGGATTTTGGCTATTCGCAGGCCACCTTGGTCCCTATTCATTGAAATCGTGGTGGTCCCCCTCCCCCCAGATATATGCTTGGACCCTCCCAGGTGTCAGGCCAGGACCCCCTGAGATATCCACCTCCCCTACCCAAGGAAAAAAAATCCTATCCCCGCCAGTGCGCCCCACTTGGCTTTAATGTTACCTGGCCTTGTTCCCAGAGTCCATCAGGTCCTGGATGTCGTTGTAAGAGGTGACGGCCAGCTTGGACAAATCCTCCACGTAGGGTCCCATTAACGGGTGCTCTCTTACCCGCAGGTTGCCTTTGTTTTTGGGGTTCAGCAAGTCGCGCACACGCTCACAGTAGATTTCCATGTAACTCACCTGGAACCAAGTAGCAAATTGGATTGAGCCACACAGAAAAAAAAAATCTATTTGTTCTAAGGTATATCATTCTGGGCTGCACATAAACTTACCTCCACAGAGTATGACATGCTGTTGTCATTATTGCTGTCACTGATCTTGGTAAAAAGGTCCTCACATAGCTAGAAAAAAAAGAAGGAGTGTGTCATTTGTCTGATTGAAGTCACACTCCCTCCATTTCAAATCCCAAAAAGATTTTGAGTACCTACCAGAGGTATGATGCCCTGTTGGTCGCTCTCCTGCCGTCCCATCATGGTGTAGCTCTTGCCGGCTCCCGTCTGTCCGTACGCAAATATGCACACGTTGTAGCCTTCGAAAGCGTGGAGCAGCATCTCCTCGCCGATGTCCTTGTACACTTGCAGCTGGGACGCATAGTTGATGTCCTCGGGCTGCGCACGAGGTGGAAAATGTATTTTAGATTGCTAATATGTCACGTGCTGCGCAAGTGGCAAGTCGAGGCGGTTTATTCGCACTGACCGTGGTGTGAGACCAGTAGGAATAGTCAAAGTTGAAGCTCTTGTTCTCTTTGGGCTGTTTGGGGTTGAGAATTGCTGCAATCAAGAAAAACATGGAGGCATTACAATTTATTAGAAAGTCAAGCAAAGCTTCATTTCATTTGGTTGTCGTCATTTGACTCGGTTTTGCTTGCAAAATTGTCCCCCAAAAAAACCCCCACCCAGAATCAGAATCAGAATCAGAGAATCAGAATCAGAATCAGAAATCCCTTTTTTGTCATTGTACAGTGTGCAACTTAACATCTCAGGTCACCCGACAACAGCGGCAGGCTCAACAGCACTGAAACGCTAAACGCCGACTCCCCCCCTCCCTCCAGCATCAGCTGACCCCCGGTCCCAAACGAGAACAAGGCGGCCTTGTGGATTCCCTGACACTGATGTGATGACAAAAAAAGAGCTTTGACGCTCACTCTGTCCTGACTGAAGCTTTTGTGTTTCCCTAGAAGATGCCAGCATGGTGCATGTGTGCCTCCCCAAGCTCTTTTCCGGTGTGTGTGCGTGTGTTTGTGTGGGGGGGATTGACGGAGTGCAAAATGGCTGCTCCAAACACAAAATGGCAGACTCTTCAAATATTTCGAGCACTGTAGCTGAGTAAAAATTGGCTGACCCAGGTGGACGTGGCCAACCCTGGCCACCGTGTAGCTCCGCCCCTGTTGTCAGACGGCCAACAATCAATCATGCGTGAGTGAGCCGGAGACTCACTTGTGGTGTTTCCGGACATCTGAATGATGCACTTGCTGTCTTTTGCCATCTCCCTGGAGTTGAAGGGCCGGACCCTCACCGCCACTTTTACCGACGCCCCGGCCATGTTCCCTGCGGCTGTGGGAGTGGGCGGCAGTGCTGAGAAGTTGTGTGGCTAAACACACACACACGCGTGGGTGCGTGCGCGCCGGACACCTGCACAGGTGGAGAAAGTTGTTGCGTTTTTCATACTTTTGAATGTCACATTTAAGGATGATGGAGTGTCATTTTTAGGGATAAGCAAGCATCTCTGTGGAGTGGAGGAAAACGCAAGTCAAAAAAAACTACACAACCCGGTCAACTTTTTTTTCACGGTGACACTAAATGTGCAAAGACGACAACTATATGAGTGAGACGCTCTCGGCAGTAGTGGCGTTCCGGTCAGTGTCAGTCGACGAGAGACCGATGGGAGAGTGACGCTTTCATCACCAAGATGTGAATATTAAAGTGGTACTCAAGCCATCCATTATCTGTTCCGCTTCTCCTCACGAGGGTCGCGGGTGTGCTGGAGCCTGTCCAAGCCGTCTTTGGGTACAAACGGGGTACACCCTGAACTGGTAAAGACGAACATCAAACCCTGCACTTCTGTATTGCGAGGCCATCATGCTAACTACCGTGCCGTAAAGTCTAGTAAATGTTAATTCATGCTCTTAATTATAATCGTTGAACGATGGCTGATTCACTCGTTAGATAATCAATCTTCCTCAGCACAGCTGCCACAAGACATGTTAATTTCCTCAAATTCACACTCTCTAGGTGATGACTAAAATTAACATTCAAAATGTTTACTCGGTTTGCCTGGATTGACCTTTAAAAAATAATAATAATAATAATAATAAGGGAGCTCAATCAAGGATCAACCATTCCAAGTTATTGTGCGTAAATCGTGAATTATGTACATTAAAAAATTACAGATTATATCTTGCAAATGATCTGCAAAGATCAGAAGCGAGCGAGGCGACATTTCCATTGTATTTTTTTTTCAGTCTGTGCGGCGGGCTGATGCTCTGCCTCCTCGCCTCCTCCATCTTGCCGCACCTAAAAAAAAAACAGGCCGCGCAAACACAAACCGAAATCTTCCATTATAGACACTGCGTCATCATGACGGCGTTTGCGATGACTAATTCACGTCAATAATATGCAGGTGCCGCACATTTGGCCACAGATGGCTTTAAGTCTCTTGTCGTCCTTTTGGATGCTCTGACGCAGCAAACCAATCGACGTCGTCACATCCACAAACGGGCCTCCGTCAACAACCACCGCCGCCATCCCGCCACCGAAAGTCAGACGCCTTATTGAATGCAAGTCGGTTATATGTCACCCCACCCACCCCTCAAAAAATAAGGAAAAGAAAAATAATTCTCACCTCGATGGCGTCGCGCGAGAAACAGAAGACGGAATCGTCCGCTCCTATTTTGGTCTCTCCGCCTTCCTCCGCGCGTTCGGTCAGTTTACAGCCTCCCTTCCCTACCGCACTCGGTCCGGGGAAAGGAGGGACTGTTGACTGGATGAATGGATGGAGGGTGGGAGCCCGGCTGCGTTTAGTGTCAATTAAGAGGCAAATGGGTGACGGGGAGAGAGGAGGAAGAAAAGGGAGGGGGGAGCAGATAAACAGGATGCTCCGTCGACTCGCCTGTCAGACCAGTCGTAGGGCAAAGACTAGCCCTACCACATGACGTAGCATCAACATCAGCACCAGCCATGATACAGCAGCGATAGAATTTAATATTTACAACAGTATCTATCTATCTATCTATCTATCCATCCATCCATCCATCTATCTATCTATCCATCTATCCATCTATCCATCTATCTATCTATCTAATCTCGTGTTGCCTTCAGGAACAGTCTGACAAAACAGAAACTGTGGGATAAAAAAAAATGGATGCACGTGGGAACAGTAAGAAAAGCTAAATGAACATACATACGTGAACGTGTATCAGCATACATACCTGCGCACACGTGTGTGTGGTTACCGTGTTAATTCTGTTACGCTTCAGCTTCAACATTGCCTACAATACATATATACAGTGCACATACGTAGAGCATGTCTATACATTAGAATCAGAATGCCTTTTATTGTCATTGTACTGAGTGTAGAAGGTAACGATTAATCAAAAAGCCTTTGAAAATATGCAGCGATGTCAAAAATAAAACAATACATGTGGGTATCTATTGTACATTTACTTTTCATGATAAGGTCTGGCTCTAACAAAACACTGATAAGACATAAATGGAGTTAAACTGTCAAAATGATTTGTTCATTTTCAATTTTTTTTTTTGTCAAGTTACAAAAAGTTACTCTTTATAACAAGGACAAATTGTATATTAAATATTTTAGATATAAATTTAGTTATGCATTTTTTTTTAAATAGTTTAGTTTAATGTGATGGCATAGTACAATGAAAAAAAGGACACCTTCCAAAAATATTCGAATGAAATTATTTATATGGACTCCAAAAAGGGAGATTTGTTTCTGACAAGACCGGCCACTTTCGTTGAGCGCCATCTATTGTTGAAGCTTCACATTCAACGCGTTACCTCGTGTTGAAATCGGATTTATTTAATCTTTCACAGCCTCAAAGCTGGCAAAAGCGGCAGGAGAGATGTTAAAGTTTGCCCGAAGACCTTGGCCCTGTTTACCAAGTTGAAGACTCTCAGAGTGCGAAGGTCATCTTGGCGGATACCGGCAGCCTCTGGCTGTTGTCCGCTGAGCTCAGCTGGACACAAATTCACAACAAAAATCTTTTATTTTTTTGAAACATTGTCATCCTTTTTGCAATATTGATTGAAATGGTGAGCAATTGAGTTATTTAAAATAGTTATTGAGATTTTTTTTTTTTTAGAACTCTTTGGCAAATTAAACGTGTAATGAGAAGAAAAATAGCACTCCGTTACATTGTACTATATTACTCTATTATATAATATATAGAATATGTATCAACTGTTACATTGTAAAAGACAATTGAAAACAATATTTAAAAAATGTAAAATATAAATAAAAAAATATATGTTTGCTCATAAGTCAAAGCGAACCAAATCAGTCAAATGGCACTTGTATCTCAAGGCAAGACTGTCAAAGCTTTTATTAAAGAGCACGACAGAGCCTGGAACTTTTTTTTTTTCTGTGCGATGAAACAATATTTAGTTTCTTCCCGTTTTTTTTTTCATTTCTAACATGTTATTGTCGTCGCTTCCAGTTGCTGTCAACAGGCCATTAAGCCAACTGAGGCCAAAAGTCCTTCAACCTCGAAAGGAAAATTGTGTTCTTTGCTATCAGCTCATCTGCGTTATCAAGATCATTTCCAAATCAAAACAACAAGACTGAAGCATAAATAAAACTCAACCAATGTCCCCTCATGCGCCCTTTTACGTGAGAGTGTGAGACTCACACACACACACACACACACACACATACATTGACACACACTCATTTGGAGCCCTTTGGGACCGAAAACAAAAACATCAACTGAGCGAACTGGATCAAGCGATGACGGATGATTCAATAACTGGCGTGCTGTTATTTACAAGCTGAGTACTCATCCTTCCTGCTCTGCTTGGCCACATTTCAAGTCTTGTGTCCAGTGCAAAGGCCAGAACGCTATGGGGTAACAACGGGTCCCACTTATTTACCAAGGGTCTAATTATTTACTAAGCCAGACGGCGATAAGGACATCGCCTGCAACGCATGACATAACAGCAGAATGAAAAAAAAGTATTTGAGTGGATTTAATTGCAGCAAGGAAATGGGATTTTTTGACTCTTAATAATAAAAAAAAAAAGAAGAAAAAAAAAAAAGTAATGTTTGTGAGCTTGTCTTTGCTTCTCGTGTGGCCATTAAATAAAAATCACGCCAAACCAAATGCATTGTGGCTTAATTAACGGGTTTAAACGTGAATTGCGTAACATTTTAAAGGCCGACGCGGGCGTAAAACTGAACAATTGTTTTGAAAGCGCTGATAATCAGTGTGCACATGTGTGTTTGTGGGTGTGCGTGTGTTTGCATATTCGCTGATTGGCTATCCGGAGAGGAGCCTCCTCTCCCCCAAAGCCAATGTCACTCCAAGTAAGAGACGGACGGGAACAGATCAGATAGACGGCAAAAAAAAAAAAAAGAAAATTCAACAGGAGCTGTAATCTAACCCGAAGCAGTTCAAAGCTGCTGCACTGTGAGGTGAATTGGCAAACGAAATGCTTTCCACTTCTGAGCTGCCTCACAATGTGAAACAGACACAGCTGCGGTTTTTAAAGTCTGTTAATTGGAAAAACAGCTGAGGTATATTAACATTTGGGTGTGTTAATGAGTAACCTTTTTTTTTTTTTTTTTTTAAATGGGAAAGCCCATTCAGGAAATCATTTGCTTACTTTGTAATACTTAACCACCATCATGCTGATTTAGGATCATGTGAAGCACTGTGCAAAAGTCTTTGGATACCTCTTGATAGTTTTAATAAATAAATAAATGAATAATTAAAAAAAATAATAAAATATATATATAAAGATATACACATTTATATTAGGGCTGTCCAAATTAAATTGTTAATATTAATAAATATTAAATATAAAAATTACTGTAAAGATGTCTCCTTTTAGATTATATTCAAGAATCAAAGAAAACTATTAGAACAGTCTTTGAATTAAATATACTTCATATTTGGTGATTTTTGCATTCAATAATAGTTGTTGAAAAATGCAATTAATCGCAATTAATCATGGAATTTTTTGTGATTAATTAGTTAAAAAATGTCATCACATGAAAGCACTAATATATACATATGCACACGCATACTTTTGGGTTTTTTTGTTTTGAAACCTGGGCTACTTAGCCACTATAAAGTTAATCAGCGTGTTCCATCTGTGGATTTCAGAGTGGTTCCCGATATTGCGCAAGTCCATGATGTCAGAGCAAAGGAAGTTTCTTGTTTGTTTTGTCTACTTTTTTGTGTATTTACCTGATGACATGTTGTTAAAAAAATGCTGATAAATTAGTTACTAGAGCAGAATAAGGCAAAGTAGTTGGCCTATATGTTGACATAGTGCCCTCTATCAAAAGTGCAACAAATACGAGTCAATATCCCGTGTAAGTGCCCTCCACTCTCAACTCTTCCATCCAATGACGCACGCCGCCCCATGCCCAATAGGTCAAAGACCTGCAGTCTTTCAAAACCTTTGGTCAAAACGCACACGAGGCTCAGAGCTCAGCTTCAGTCTCACCCTGGTTTGCAGGCTTCTCGGGACACCACAGTCATGATGCAGCGGACTCTGTTCAGCCGGCGGAGCGGGCTCCTCGCCCAGCAGGCGGCCGCGGCCCTCAACGTTCCGCTGGCGCAGCGCTCCGTGTCATCCGTCACCATCCCCCCGCCCGCGTGCATGCTGCGGCCACTCGAGGCGCCTCTGCGCTACTTGTTCGGACCGGGTCCCTCCAATGTCCCCCCGCGGGTCCTCGCTGCGGGGGCCAAGCCCATAATTGGTCACCTGCATCCAGAAATGTATGAGGTAAGGCACATGTTTGGCATTTTTAATCCGACTTTAAAAAAAAAAAAAAGAAGGGCTTGCTTTTTTTGTTACTAAATGTGCAATGACTTGTACTTTGTAATTTTTATTTGACTGGATTGATATTTGGATCTAGATTGATGGACATGGATTCTATACAGGGGTGCGACTCCAATTTTTTACACTAAAAACCATCTCCAAAAATACTTAGCTGCCATAATGTAGCAGCCGGCAAGTTTAAGTGTTCATTAAAAATTTTATATTTTGCAACTAACCTTGTGTATTGTATTAAGCCACCGTAAACTTTTGCATAGTTTCAACATTAAAGTCAATACAATTAAAAAAAAAAGAGCACCAATAGATACAAATGTATTGAACAGTACTTAAAAGTTAAATACAACTGAAGGGAATAGAAAAATGTACTGCACTTGAAAAGTTAAAAAAAAACTTGCATTATTGTAACATTATCCACAAAGTAAATATTAACCCAGGGTTTAAATCTAGGAGAAAAAAAAAACACCTAAGTGAATTACAGAACTTGAAAAGTAGAGGAAAAACCCGATTAAAAAGGAAAATGAAATGGATTGCACAAAACAAAAATGCACCAAAAAGTTAAAGACTGTTCTTAAATGTTTCAAAATAAACAGGTCATCAAGATTAAATGCAAATGTAATTTACTGCACTTAGAAAATAATTCCAAGTGACCTGCAGTTGGGGGGCTGTACCAGAAATGTCACCCCCCCCCCCAGCCCAAAAAAAAAGGCACTGTAAAAAAAAAAAATACTGTACTGTATTTTCCCCAAAAGTTTGACCAAAAAGTTCATAAACATGGTCAGCTATATGCGTCATTCAAATACATTTGATTGCATTTAATGTTTAAATGCTGTAAATAGAAAATTCAATTCAGGGATTCTTCCACAGGCCACTAGACTTCCCCTTTAAAATGTGACTTCATTACCACACCTGATGTTGCGAGTCAAATTGACTCACTGAAAGGTTTTAAGTATTATGTGCAACGGTTAATTAAGCCTAATCAACAATTAATGGTGACCGAAACGGACTAAAATAAATAAGTAAATAAAATATCTATACATCCAATATAAGTGATTCTTTCGCATACCACTAGAGGGAGCCATGAATTAAATGTATCATTTGTGAGCGTTCCAATTCGAGCGTAAATGTCTTACCTTGGTGTTTATCTGCTTGTTCTCCTGTTAGATCATGAACGACATAAAAAAGGGGATCCAGTACGCCTTTCAGACCGAGAACAACATGACGCTATCCATGAGCGGCTCGGGCCACGCTGCGATGGAGTGCGCCGTATTTAACACCGTGGAGCCCGGGGAGAGCGTCGTCGTCGCCGTCAACGGGATCTGGGGGGAGCGCGTTGCGGAAATTGCAGAGAGAATGGGCACGTAGTTTTACGTTCGCATTTACGACAACGTCCAACAATTTCACTCTAATTAATATGGCACTTGGCATTTGGCTTAGTCACTGAACTGTCTTTCTTTTTTTAATTCGTAGGCGCTAATGTACATAAACTGGAGAAAACCCCAGGGAATTATTTCAGCAATAAAGAGATTGAACAGGTAAGAATAATGAAGTGACTGAAACATTTTGACCAGTTCAGTGGTGCTTTGAGATAGGATTTCAATTTGTTCCGTGATCACGTTTGCAACACAAAACAATCAAATTGATATGAGTGGAAATGTCATTAATGGACGGTAAACAAAGAAAGGAATGAATGTAAAGAATGAAACAGTTTTTGCCACATTTTTCACAGGACACTGCGCGTCTGCGTCTGGTGTGCACGTTTTGGCCACATGGGGGCAGTATAACACGGCTTTTCGGAATAGATAGGCTACATGGAGACACGTCACTAGCCAGAAGCAGCAATAATAGTCCGACTTTACCAAGTCAAAGCTATGTGGTAGTAGAAATAGACGATTCTCTTTGTTTTGTGTTTAGTTTGACAGCAAACTGAGATTGAAAAGAAAGGTTACGGCTTCTTTGAAAAATTGTTCACTATATCCTAAACTGCTGCTTGTTTAGAAATGAGTCCAATTGAGTCGCTTCACTTGTATCTCAAAGCACCACTGTGAAGTAATTATAAAAAAATTAAAAAAAAAAGCTCACATCAATAATCCACCACCATGTTTGCAGGCTATCGAGAAACACAAGCCGGTGCTTTTCTTCCTCACACACGGAGAGTCATCAGCCGGTCTGTGCCACCCAATCGACGGCATTGGAGACATCTGCAGAAAGTGCGCCCTCTAGTGCACCATTTCCGCAAATGCATTTGGGCAACTTTGTTATTTAGTCGTCATGATCTGCGTTCTCGTTTTTTTTAGACACGGCTGCCTCTTCCTGGTGGACACTGTTGCATCACTCGGTGCTGCGCCCATTTTTATGGATCGACAAAGTACGATGAAGACATATCAAGAATTGTGCAAATTCTTTTGGAACAAAAATAACATTTTTTCTCCTTGTCATGTGGTTAGACATTGACATCCTGTACACGGGTTCTCAGAAGGCCCTGAACGCACCACCTGGTACGGCTCCCATCTCTTTTAATGACAGAGCATGGTAAGAAAGGACTTACACCAAAAACTGTCGGTGGTGTGGACGTAAACTCACTCCGTTTTCAACCCGGCACAGCCACAAGATGTTTAACAGGAAAACGAAACCAGTCTCATATCTTTTTGACATGACGCACTTGTCCAACTACTGGGGATGCGACGGCAAAGCAGCCAGAATGTAAGAACACTTTTGCATTACTCGCAGACGTTTGGCTACAAATGTATTTCTTCAATGAGCTTACAAATAATCATTTTTTATTTTTAGGTACCACCACACCGGTCCGGTGTCGGGTTTCTTCGCCTTGAGAGAGAGTCTGGCTATTCTAGCTGAGAGGGTAAACATAAAACTTATCACAGTACTACTTACAAAGATTGCGGTTAGAAATTGGAGTAATGTTGTTGCCATAAACTAAGCCCCAAACAAATAAAAAAAAAAAAACATTGAAAATGGCTAAACTGTCGGGCCAAATCTGTCTCCAGACTTAAAGCCTATCGAGAATGCATTTTACACTGCGAAAGAGCAGACTGAAGGGAGTAACACCCGGGAAACGAGTTGAACTGCTACAAACCTTAGACTTGGTTTGAAGGCAGAATTTAAAAATTCAACTGTAGTGTAAAACAAAAATTTTGGGTTACACCTTTGGAACGGAACACTGCAGTTAGTTTAAACATGTCTTAAACCACAAGTTTGAGCCCACAACCCTAATTTGATACCCTAATCTTAATTTGAAACACTGACCTTGATTGAAAACTCAAAAAAAAGTGCATCATTGAACCTTAACACTTGATTTTCAAACCCTAATTTGAAATTGTATTCCGATACCTGAATCCTCGTTTTACAAGAATGAGAAAAATAGTCCGCAAAGTCCAATTAATGAAGGTTTCATAATGGTAAAGAAATGAATTCAATTTCCATTATTTTAGATGAGAATTCTTTTGAAATTCGAACTAAGTTGAGGTTGAGGCCTCTTGTGACAATTTTTGTCAATGATTTCTCTTGGTCGCCCTCTAGGGTCTGGAGGAGTCTTGGA